>NW_025767193.1:600000-835089 GCF_003918875.1 Haliotis rubra
AGTGAGTGAGCGAGCGAACGAGCGAGCGAGCATGGCTTTACGCCGCTTTTTTTACGCCGCAATTTTCCAGCAATATCACGGCGCGGGACACCAGAAATGGGCTTCACACACTGTACCCATGTGGGGAATCGAACCCGGGTCTTTGGCGTGACGAGCCAACGCTGAACCACTAGGCTACCCTACCACACTACATGAACAGAGAACATCTACTAGTCTAACATAGTGATAACATTCACCAGTACCGCCATAATGTTTGAATGCCAATGTTAGGATGGCTTTCACATTCATAAATCCCATGCACAAAACTGATAGAAATGTCCAAACAAAATGTTTAACAACAAAACCTGTAATGATATAATAAATATTTGCTCATGATGTCAATCACTGGATTGTCTAATGCAACACTGATTACAAGAAGCATAACTAATGAAAAAAATACACTTTCTGTGAGTTACATTCAATAAACATCCTTCATTGGGGCAAAAAACATATTGTCAATAACTAGTGGTGGTCTGATTAATTGAAATAATCGAAGGCTGTCGCAGTGACTAAACGACCAAGCAATTGATCATGTTTTCTCACAGTCGAAAACAAACAATTTTAGAACACTTGTTTGCATTAACAATATTTTTCACAAGGTTGGTTTTGTCTGTGTCATTAAATATATATTTCATAAGCACTATGAGCTCATTCCAAGTCATGATTGAATTTATCTTAAAGACTCCAGGAAATTTATGTTCCTAACATACTAGTAATCCTTTAAAGATGCGAAATTTGCAAATACATTTTGTGCAATTTGCGAAAAAAAAACCCAAAAAACCTTTGTCCATTAACAAAGATAACAGGAACATTTGATAGATGACGCTAACAAATTATTTTTGATGATTGGTTGTAATGAACCAATCATCAATTATGAGATTTGAACCAATTCCCAACACAATCAAAAACTGGTTGCTGGAGATTAACAGCACAGGTGACTCACACATGGTGTACAGCATCTCCCTTCCCTCCCATCTTTCAACAGTTGATGACAGCCTCACTGCCTTGAGCAGGTCACCCAAACATGTCTATTTCTGACAAGCCTTTCTAATCAATATGTCTAATTAGGCATCCTACTACATGGACAATGGTCAGCCATGGACCCAACATGGCGAAATAGGTCGCTTCAAAGAAGATGAGAGTGCTGTTGTTGCATGGACAATGAGACCAAATGGTGCTGTAATTTCAAATCTGTGAAATATTCGGGTCAGACAATGATTACCATGACCTTATTCTCGGCAAAGTATAACATTCAATAGTATTTTTATTTCAGATTTGAAATTTCTGGTAGTCCTTTACAGATGAAAGAATCGTTGTATAAGGCAAGTTTTCAAGACAGAAGCCATGTGTCAATTCTCCAATCCTGTAAATGGTCATGGTGACCCAATTGCTACACTAACGCTTAGTTCCTGAATATATATAATATTGATAGTAACAAATAACCCATATATACTGAACCGGGGGAAATTTAGACTTCATTGAGGGCTTTAGCATTGCAGGGAGGGCAAGGCAGTAGGGAAAATAATGTGGTTCAATGACTGCGACAGACTACCCAATTATAACTACTGAGTGTCAAGTTGACCCAAATTTCTTAGTGAAATCATACCGATTTATTAAACCCTCAGAGATGCAATATATTTTGCTGAGTGTGTTTAAGTGTCCAAGCGAAAGAGCTGGGTTTAGTGGTGCTTTAATCAAACAGTGTATCAGTTACATCATGTTGTGTCAGCTTCACTAGGAAGGAAAGCCGGAAGTGATGGTGGTTATCACTCTTGTAAAACCCGCAGGAAGAGTATGGTACTGACCAATAAAAAATCATGGCCAGGACAAATATGGCATTCAAACCTATGACCATAGGAATCTGATGCCCGAGGACACAACTCAGAAAATTACTGTACCGTGCCAAATGTATCATACTTAAAGGCAATGTATTCAGCCTTTCTGTTATAGAGTTTACACAGGACTTGCTCACTGACTTGGTTGACACATGTTTTAAAACCACTGAACTTCATATATTTACCACCATAATACACAAACTTCTCCGTGAAGATGCGGGTTAGAATTGGTCTTCAGTAACCCATGCTTGTCGTAAGAGGCGACTAATGGGATTGGGTGGTCAGGCTCGCTGACTTGGTTGACACATGTCAACGGTTCCCAAAAGTGTAGATAGATGTTCATGCTGTTGATCACTGGATTGTCTGGTCCAGACATGTTTATTTATAGACCGCTGCCATATAGCTGGAATATTGCGGAGTGTGGCGTAAAACTAAACTCACTAATATATATGTAGGACTTAACAGTTCAAGAGCTGTCGGTCCTTGTGTCTAGTAAAACATATTGTGATACTTTTGAGTGCTGACCTTGTATGCTTAAGTGACCTATCAGCATTCTGTTGGCTGTGATGCTGGGAATGTATTCAAAAATACTAATGTAAAATGTAAGTGAAATCACACACAGGGATTTCAGTTCAAAAAATATACACCAGTCTGATGGCACCATTATTTGCCGCTTGGCTTTCATTTGGATAGAATCAGATCTATACTATTTACACTTTGCTAAGGATCAAATCATTGATTCAACAGAAAACTATGATATGGGGTCTAATTTGGTTTAAATATCTAAACTTATTGTAAGCATGGATCCTAGATTTCAGTATGTCACTGCATCTTGTGGATCCCATACCTGCTATTGACAGGTGTTGTGTATTTGTCTATGACTCGTTCCATGATTTGCAAAATGGTTGATTGGTGCCATGAAAACCATTTTTATGGGTTACTCATGCATCTAGTGCATAAGGTTAGATTAAAGTGGCTGTTTTCCTAAAGATGTGTTACCATATCATTATTTATCCTGTTTTAAATGGATACAATTTCAAATCATAAATCAATGTTTAAGTAAAATTGGTAACTTTTGTGATCCTTAGCAAAGTGTGAGTAGTATATATTAATTCAAAACTTCTTGTAGGCCACACATAGTATTATCTAGACTAACCCTTAGTCCCTGAATATATATAATTTTGATAGTAACAAATATACCCATTTAAATTGAAAAGGAGTGGGTTTAGTTTTACGCCGCACTCAGCAACATCCCAGCTATATGGCAGGAAATTGAAAAGGAGCCCCAGTAAGTTGGGAGATTCAGGAGGAAATCTAGACTTGCTTCATTTAGGGCTTTAGCATTGTAGGGTGTGTTTAAGTGTCCAAGTGAAAGAGCTGGGTTTAGTGGTGTTTCAATCGAGCAGTATATCAGTTACATCATGTTGTGTCAGCTTCACTAGGAAGGAAAGCCAGAAATGATGGTGTTTATCACTCTTGTAAAACCCGCAGGAAGAGTATGGTACTGACCAATAAAAAATCATGGCCAGGACAAATATGGCATTCAAACCTATGACCATAGGAATCTGATGCCCGAGGACACAACTCAGAAAATTACTGTACCCGTGCCAAATGTATCATACTTAAAGGCAATGTATTCAGCCTTTCTGTTATAGAGTTTACACAGGACTTGCTCACTGACTTGGTTGACACATGTTTTAAAACCACTGAACTTCATATATTTACCACCATAATACACAAACTTCTCCGTGAAAATGCGGGTTAGAATTTGTCTTCAGTAACCTATGCTTGTCGTAAGAGGCGACTAATGGGATTGGGTGGTCAGGCTCGCTGACTTGGTTGACACATGTCAACGGTTCCCAAAAGTGTAGATAGATGTTCATGCTGTTGATCACTGGATTGTCTGGTCCAGACATGTTTATTTACAGACTGCAGCCATATAGCTGGAATATTGCGGAGTGTGGCGTAAAACGTAACTCACTAATATATATGTAGGACTTAACAGTTCAAGAGCTGTCGGTCCTTGTGTCTAGTAAAACATATTGTGATATTTTGAGTGCTGACCTTGGATGCTTGAGTGACCTAACAGCATGACATTCTGTTGGCTGTGATGCTGGGAATGTATTCGAAAATACTAATGTAAAATGTAAGTGAAATCACACACAGGGATTTCAGTTCTAAAAATATAAACCAGTCTGATGGCACCATTATTTGCCGCTTGGCTTTCATTGGGATAGAATCAGATCTATACTATTTACACTTTGCTAAGGATCAAATCATTGATTCAACAGAAAACTATGATGTGGGGTCTAATTTGGTTTAAATATCTAAACTTATTGTAAGCATGGATCCTAGATTTCAGTATTTCACTGCATCTTGTGGTTCCCATACTTGCTATTGACAGGTGTTGTGTACTTGTCAATGACTCATTCCATGATTTGCAAAATGGTTGATTGGTGCCATGAAAACCATTTTTATGGGTTACTCATGTATCACTGACTGACTGACTGAGTTTAGTTTTACGCCGCTTTTAGCAATATTACAGCAATATCACAGCGGGGGACACCAGAAATGGGCTTAACACATTGTGCCCATGTGGGGAATCGAACCCAGGCCTTTGGCGTGACGAGCCAACGCTTTAACCACTCGGCTACCCCACCGCCCTTACTCATGTATCAAGTGCATAAGGTTAGATTAAAGTGGCTGTTTGCCTAAAGAAGGGTGACTATATTATTATTTATCCAGTTTTAAATGGATACAATTTACAATCTCAAATCATAAATCTATGTTTAAGTAAAATTGGGAATTTTTGTGATCCTTAGCAAAGTGTGAGTAGTATATATTAATTCAAAACTTCTTGTAGGCCACACATAGTATTATCTAGACTAACCCTTAGTCCCTGAATATATATAATTTTGATAGTAACAAATAAACCCATTTAAATTGAAAAGGAGCCACAGTGAGTTGGGAGATTCAGGAAGAAATCTAGACTTGCTTCATTTAGGGCTTAAGCATTGTAGGGGAGGCTTGGCAATAGGCAAAATAATGTGGTTCAGGGACTGTGAGACAGGGTAAGTATTATCAAATCATACCAAGATTATTTCACTGTGCCAAATGCTTCAAAAGTGGTCAGCAAAAACAAGAGAACTGTCAACCTCTTTGGGGGAAAACAGTGATCTCACTCAGCCAAGTATTCAAACAGTTGAAATGTCAAGGATTCAAAAGGTTGCAGTAAAACAGACTAGCAACAGGTAGATATGTCAAGGATCCAAACAGGTGAAATGAAATTGATAGGCATATTTATAGACTAACATCTAGTCTCTGAAATGAACATATTTTACAGAAATAAACCAGTTTCTAAATGATATACATAAAATATAATAAAAAAAAGAGCCCAGAGATTTCTTCATTTTCCCTGTAACTATGGTAATCTAGACCTGCTATTTATTCTAGACTTGCATTTGATAGATTTGGTTCAGGGTTTGTATGACAGACTAGAATATTTAGAGACGTCAGGTATATGAATGGTTGAGCTGAAACTGACTGACAAAATTCAGAAATGGTAAGGTAGTGAATTTCAAATAAAACCCATCTTTAACATTGTGTAAAGCTACAAAACAACAGACAATAAGAGTACTAGAAAAAAAGAGTACACATAGCAATTATTATATATTTTATATAATAACATTCTAACGTTACTTGTAAATCACTACAAATAGAAACAAAATTCATTCAATGCTATAACAGGCTCCACAACTATTTTATTCATCCATAAATCTTTTCCCTTTGTCCATCCATCTGCAAACTGTCTGGCAAATGACAGATGCTCTGCATCCCTCATTAGCAAACAAACTATTTTCAGGCATGTTCAAAGCCAGCCGTGACCTATTTACCAACTAAATCCTACTTTCCCAAACCGGCTTATTCCAGCCATCCAGACAGTTCATTGACACAACAAAAGCAGTGTCACATGGGATAAACACCGTAACACCCTCTAAACGACTTCCAACAAATCCATGCTCTTCATACAATGCCTTACTCTTCATAATACATTCACAAATACCTTGTGGAAATATCACTTTTTGCTAAATGCCTACTTTTTATTACGAGCTGTGTAACTGATCTGTTCATGAAGGACTGACTGTCTATTTCTGGTAGGAATATCCTCCATGTTTGCAGACAGTGGCATGTTATGGGGACATCAGACAACTCACATGGGGAAATGTCAACCAATGTTGAACTACATGTCATGCCTCAATGTAAACACTTCCTGTACCTACTGCTATGTCACTCCAGTGCATTTGTCAGTAAATGCTGTAACTATCTCCACTGGTTGTGGTGCATGTAACATCCTGTCCCAAGTGACTATATATTCCTTTAGCTTAAAGCATTTGTAACCCAAGTGTCAAAATATCCCTATAGCTAGCTCAAGGCAAATGTCATATACAACTGTCAAAACACTCCTATATCTCATGGCAATATAAAAACAAATTCCCAGCTTGTGGTATGTGTAATATATAAATGATATATCAACTGCCCTTTCTGTTCGTGTAAGACACAAATTATGAAACATCCAGAGTGCCTATGGTATATGAAATATGCAAGTGAAATATTTTCACCTATCGACCCGTGAAGATCCGGGTTAGAATTGGTCTTCAGTAACACTGGTGCTTGCTGTAAGAGGCGACTTAGGGGATCGGGTGGTCAGGCTCTCTGACTTGGTTGACACATGTCATCGTATCCCAATTGCGTAGATCGATGCATATGCTGTTGATCACTGGATTGTCTGGTCCAGACTCGATTACATTTACAGACCGCCACCATATAGCTGGAACATTGCTGACTGTGGCGTAAATGTACTCTCCCTCTCTCACTTTTTACCGATCATATGACATGTGTAATATAGAAATCCTGAAACATCTCCACTGCCTATGATATATGCTAAAGACAAGCGATGAAACACTTCCACTGCCTATGGTATATGTAATACAAACTCCCAAGAGAAAATATCCTATGTGTCAAGTGTCGTCACGCTTTTACCGGAGTTCAACTTTCAAAACACAGTTCACAAATAACCTGTTATTTGATCACTTGCATTATTCAAACTCACAGCACAAGGTTTTGACATTTCTAAAACATCCACCCAAGCCCTATGAAGGCTGAGGTATGATAACGGCCATGTTTTGCCCCCCTGGAAATGTCAGATTCTCAATTTACTGAAATCTTTAAAGCACTGGTATGAAAATTATCAGACATGTTCAAATTGTTGACAACTACCATTTTTCTGTCTTACACTTTCATGTTTTGGAATTCTGGCATGTTCAAGTACATAAGAATGGTCAATATGAGCAGCGAAACGGCTTTTTAAAAAAAAATTCAAAAAATTCAAAAAATTCAAAAGTAAATTGAATTATGTGTAAGAGTGTGACCCCAAGAAGATTTCTTCACCATATACATGTCCTGCCTACTTCTCTTGAACAAATTAGCTTAATCAAAAGGCTTATTCATGTTCAATTTGTGAAAAACAGCTTCCAGAAAGCCTTTTCAAAACACTTATACAAAAACAAAACACTTACCAACATATAGTCTCTCAAATGAAAATATTTTACAGCCAAAACAGTTATTACTGTAAAATATAACAAAAAACAACAACAACCCAACACCTTTATTATTCAAAAAGTAAAATATTCCTAAACCAGACTTGGAAACTATCATAAACAACTTTAGACTTTCAAGTGATGTCAACCTTGAGTTCATTTTCCAAATGCTATCATTTCTTAAATCATGCAAATTTGCATAATATACTGTTTTCTCAAACATGATAGTTGGTATACAATCTGCAGTGCTAATATGCAATCCCACCCAGAGACTGAGCTAAATAATAACATCATTAAGTTTGCTGCCCAGTCTAGCAGCAAGACAGACATGACTGGACCTCCTGGTCATCACAGAGAAAGTCTAGTCATATAAGTATATATGCATCTCTATTCCAGGTAGACGAACAACTAGTCTCTGAAATGAACATATTTTACACAAACAAGAGCTCATAGTTAAAAAAAATATATTAGAATGAAAAGGAGCCCTGAGACTTTCTTCATTTCAGCTGCGGAAATCTGGACTTGCCACATTTTCTAGACTTGTGTGGGCTTTCTTGGATATATTTGCTTCAGGGTCTGTATAACAGACCAAATTCCAGGCGATCAAAATGTTTCATGTTTTCCCTTATAAATCAAGTTAGTTATTAAACGGGATGAATACTGAGACGGAATCCAGTGTTTTTAAACAATTATTGAATGATAAATCACCTGTGTTATCATAGGCCTGCTTAAGTGGGCAAACCATAACACAAACAGGAACCAACTAAATCATGCACATAATTATATTTTTAGACCTCGCAGCATGTACAACGTGACCCCAAGCTTCAGTTAGAAATATACACCTTATCAACTTTCAGCTATAGCATTACAGCGATAGCGATAGCGGTTACAGAAAAATATCCTATTCATAAACGTAATTGAGATATCAACACAGGCATTAGCATTACGGAAACTCAACTGCATTTCAGCATGTTAAAACTCTGCAACACAACAGTCAAACAAAGGGCTGCAACTAAAGAGATTGTGTAATATACCCATGTTTTCACTCCTAGCAAACCAGTAACAAGACATTACGAGGAAGTAAATCCTTCCCACTGCAACTAGAGCATAAGTAGGTTCATAAGAACATTATCATGGTGCTAATCGTAACACCTGATTATAGGGTTTTATCATGGCATACATCTTGACTAGGGCACAGTCTGTAACCTAAAGGGCCTGGGAAACAAACACTGACTGTCTGTTTGTAATTACTGAATACTATTTTCTATCAGACTAATCTCATTTCAGGTGTTTTTTTCTGGTGACATACAAATAACTTACTAGGTTTTCCTATCAGCAAGATTTGAGACTGTGATTGTATGCCTTCAGGTAACAATCAAACAAAACAAGTATTTAACTGGAAGGGAAGAAGTTTCAACACAGCAGATGTATATACATGTGTCTGCCCTACAGTTCAGGAACAAGCCTTGTCAAAGACTAACGCATACACTATCGCTTAGTTTCTGAATATATCATTTTGATTGTAACAAATAAACCCATTTAAATTGAAGAGGAGCCCAAGGGAGACCAGAGAACCTAGTGAAATCTAGACTTGCTTCATTTAGGGCTTTAGCCCTGCAGGAAGGGTGAGGCTGTAGGCAAAACATGGTTCAGGGATTGTGAGACAGACTAGCCTTGTCACTGCAGCCAGGGCCTACCTATAGCCCAGGAACAAGTCTTGTCACTGTTGAATGTGTCTACCATGCAGTCTAGTGACAAGCTTTATCACTATTGGCAGTATCTACCTGGTACACAGTAGTCCAGGAAAAACCATGGAGTCCAGCAAGTGTCTTCCTGCCAAACCAGTAACAACTACCCTCACAGCAAATGATAATTCAAGATAATTTGAGGAATTTACTCAGTACTTTGGCCACATGGCCCATAGGCGGATCAGGAAGGGGTGTGCAGGGGTGCGCACCCACCCTTTTGTCCTGAAAGTTATTAAATGACCATTGAAAACGGGTGAAAATGAGTGTGCAACCCTCACCCCAAATAAAAAAAAACAACAACAAAAACTGTACCTTCCCCTGTGGCATATTCTACAACTACATGTCAGAATGCAATTGGGTCATGTGTGGGACCAGGTATTAAATACATTTTTGAGATATAATGCAACAGATTTAGTAATAGCCAATGTCTACCCTGTAACGCAGTACATTTAGCATCTACCCATGCCAGTAACAGGAGACCTAGATAAGCAACTACAAGACAACCTGTTTGTGTATTCTGTTTATACCAAGCACCTGTCTGGAGGAAGACGGCTAGATCAGACACTGTGTACCTACAGCTGGAACGGTGGTAGCCTAGTGCCAGAGTGTATATTTATACTGTCAGCACCCAACACCACCAGGGTTACCCTCACACACTGTCTCTCTACTGCTGTGGGTAACTACAGTTGCCTTCACAGTAATAGTATACAATTGGATTGTTAATTGCTACAGGCACCTCTAAACGAAAAAACATGATATAAGGGAGTGGTATCTCTGTGTTATAGGGGGGTAGGATGTCGTAGCTGCACTCATTCCCATCAACAACTGATAGAAGGAGGTATGCACGCAGTCAAGGCAGAGGATTCAGACTACAATATGGTACAATAGCTTGCAGCTCTAACTGGGTTATGAAGCTAGATTAAGTCATCACCTTGAAAAGGAGAAAGAGGGGTGAGGCCTAAAAAAAGAAGTCGTGGTTCCGATTACCTGACCGACCCTTGAATTCTGGTGCCGACCCTATCTTTTTTAGGCGGCATAAATAAGCTTTCAGATACCATTGTTTTTCCCCCCGGCACCGACGGACATTGGTCATTCTGATACAGAAAGTAAACATGATGGCGGCAAGCTTGATTGAATAAACAATTACACATTGATAAATGTATTATTAATTTGTACTTAACTTCTAAAACAAAAGTAAAAAAAATGTAAATAATCCTACCTACCTACCCTAAATTTCAGAGGTCTAATCGGAACCACAACATTTTTTCTTTTTGGGGGGCCTGAGGGGATGAAATCATGTTCAAGATTATAGCAATTGTATGTGCGATATGTGACATAAATGTGACAGGCATTCCATGCGTGCATACGTCTGCGTGTGAGTGCATGTGACAGTATTGTACTGGTCCTGACCAAAGCGAGACACCATGCTGCAGATTAACACAGACCCCCTACACTTTATACTGACTCCGGGATATCTTGACCCATTAAAATCCAAGACAAGATACCAGCACGCAACATCTTTGAACAGCTCTTGGTATCATCTGGCCAGGGTTCAACCACCTACTTTCAATCCTTCAGGCAGAAGCACTACAAACTACAGTTGAGCACCGTTGTGTCAAACTCTGATAACTCGATATCTCGGTTGTCTCGATATAACATCTCGGTCCGGCAAAATCCTCCATAATTTATCATTATTCAACTCGATACGGATGTCTCGATATTTTGGATATCTCGATATAATTTCATGGTCCCAACAAGCCAAATTACCCATTTACACTCGATATTTGCAAAGAAACTCGATATTCACCTACCTTTCATGGGCAAGTATCCCTCTGAACTAAGGTTGTTTCCACACCATGCGGTAGTGTAAACTAATTATGGCTAATTGAGTTGAAGGTGTCACTTGTTTATTATTAATGAGGATTAATTAAGAAGGAATTAATAAGGAAGTACTCACTGTTACAACCAAACACTACAAATAACGGATTAACATACTGAAAAGCGCTTTGTTTCTTTCATAGTGACATGTGATGATATGCCCCAGTCAGATGTTTTGATATTTTTTCTTGGTCCCATGAATATTGAGACAACGGTGCTCGACTGTACATCATTAGATACTGTCCTGAGTTTCACTGTACACTAACACACAGCAACACATATGCACTGATTGACAGTATGGTTTTATGCCGTTTGTAGCAATATTCCAGCAATATCACGGCAGGGGAAACCCGAAATGAGCTTCACAAATTGTACCCATGTGGGGAATCAAACCCGGGCCTTTGGCGCGACGAGCAAACGCTTTAACCACTAGGCTACCCAAATATGCAGAGATGGACAGTTGGTGGAACTGTGTACGTTTCAACAAGGGGAGTGAGTGAGTGAGTTTAGTTTTATGCAGCTTTAGCAACATACCAGCAATATCACGGCGGGGGACACCAGAAATAGGTTTCACACATTACACCCATGTGGGGAATCGAACCCGTGTCTTCGACGTGATGAGCGAATGCTTTAACCACAAGGCTACCCCCACAGCCCCTGAACAAGTGGACAGATCTGACATTACTATTGATGAATTTGAACATATTCATAGATTTTCCTACCTCAACCACACCTTCACTTAACAATTACCAAATATTTCCTCTTTCATACAGGCAACAACTCATTGTATTGTTTCTGACAACCAGCAAACAAACAAAATACAAGTGCTGCAAGAAATATATCCCCAGCAACCTTCCTCAGCCTAAAGTTTGCTGATACTATTCAAACGTTTGGTCAAATCAGGTTTAAAATGATTGGGACTGGTATTAATTTCACCCCACAATCAACTTCAAATACAGACACATTTACAATCTAAAAGATTAACTCAGCCATGGAGACCAACATGCCTTCAGCCATATCCATTATGAGTATACAATTCTCAAATCAAATAAACAACTTAATGTTTATTGATTAACCCCCTGGATGCCACAGGGACATATATGTCCTTCCCCTTCAACCCTCAATTTGAAGTCCAATAAAAATCAAAATATCCCACGCACACAAATACACTTCACAGTTTCGAATTCTGCGGGAAATTTCCTGTTTCTTGGTAACACCCACTAGTATTTTAGACAAAGCTCAAGTGCTGAAAATGACCTTTCAAAATTGGCTTCATCGAAAATGTCGCCATTTTTGACACAGTACGAAATCGCGATTCACAGCGTTATTTGCTGTATGTTTTGAAATGTGAAAATCGGATAATTATTGGGAGTATTGAATTTCAAAAATAACATATTTATGATCACTGATATCAGTTTACATGAAATCGCTAATTATAATTCTGAAAGCGTTGCCGATGAACCTAGAATCGGTTGGGATGTTTTCGAAAATGCACTTACACGAACACCGAGCGCTTTCCGCCATATTGGATAGTGTTTACAAAATCACGTTTCGCGAAGGCCGGTATTGAGGCGCCTATTACATAGCGTATATTTCATATTCAGCTTGAAACATGCATCACTGAATTCCCATACATTTTAGAATCAAATTGCAACTGATATGTGTCACCAATGATAACTGTCTAGATAAAATGAGACGAAACATATTGGGTGTGAAAAAGCGGCGCTGTGCTTGAAAGACTGCGTTAGTCTGAAATGTAAACAAAGACAAATTCGATTTTTACACTGCGTAGCATTTTCTGAAATTTTTCAACATTCATCCGTCTATTCATTGCTTGCAATGGCTCAATACCTTTGGAATATGCATGGAAAGAATATCGTAGCAAGAAATAGGAAATTATAAATAGATACAATGCAATGATTTGATAGTTCATAAGAAATTGTCAAAGTTTCCGTGCAAGCGTGGCGCCATGACTGGCGCCAAATCGCGAAAGCGACAGCGGTAATTATCTGCATTTCTGGCCTTTTCTCTTACTTATAGTGAAAGCGATAAAAACATATAACAATACACAGATAGTCAGAATCATTCTGATTACTTACATGTCATATTTATGTACAAACGATCCCTGAATCAATGGAAGGGTCCTCGCAAAATCCTGTGTACCCTTGTCAGCAAAGCCGCCATTTTGTAAGAAATCGGTCAGCGGTAGTGATGTCATACGTCAACATTGTTCTACATATTAGGCAATTTCTTTGAGGTGAAGGTCGGTTGAACAAGAGTAAACACAATCGCCATATCCTTCCGATTACACTGTCAGTATTATGGTGTATATTTTGCGTATTAGTTCAGATACCTTTTCATGAAACTGACTCCAGTATCTACATTTAGCCTTGTTCAATATCATATCATACGTGCATATAGGGTTTACGGTGTTATATTCTTTGAAAGTTTTTGATTGTTTGAATCATATTTACATAAGAAATTGACATATTTAGTGCAATACACCATATTCGAAACCTTTACACAAATGTTAGAAGATCAAACGTAGCCATAACTGCATCTACTTTAGTTCCTATGATGTACAATATTCAATTTATTTGGACTAATATTGCAATTTCATATGAACAGGTTAATGAACGGTGATATAATTCAACCTTATATGCAAAACTGATAATATTAATGACAATGATTTATATATGGTATGAAATGTATATGCACACATATTTAAAGGAATTGTCTTGTTCATTGCATAATTTTGTGTCGTTTTATAAACAAAAGAATGATGCATATAGATCGGCAAGGTGCGCGTTTGTTCGAAACGTTTTATGATTCTCTATCACTGTTTTCGATAATATATTCAATTCATATTCAATTAAATAATATTGTGATGACAGGATATCAAACTCTAATTACTTATAGGAAAATTGTGGAAAAATATATATACCATCTCGTGTTAATTCGGACAAATCTTATATCCATATTCTGATATATAGTTCCATATATAAAAAGCTATCCTTATGCATCTTTCATTGCAAACGTATGAAGAGAAATAGTTCATAATCATAAACAAACAAAATTCTTATCCCGAACAAAATATTCGGGTGTTGGGAAATATTATTTTTATTTACGTTAAATTGATGCCAAACAGGTGTGCGTGTTTTTCACAATAAGATACGCTGTCAAACTGTCTAATTGTTGATATATTCAGGACACTATTTAAATGGAAACATCAGTCATTTTATGTTTTGTCTAAAGAGTGTTAAATTCTGACATAGAAGTCTAGACCTTTGATACAATTAATGGAAATTAAGTGAGATGTATACTAATCAGCATACCAATATCGTCTTTTTCTGACGTCGCAAAATGCATAAAACAAGCGATGACGTCAACTAAAAAGTTGTATTATTTTCAGCTTTTTCGTTACATTTGAAGATATGGCTAGTACTCTGGTAATAACGATGCAAAATTAGTCAAATTACATCTACACAAACAGGAGAATATGGGAATCTAAGAACTAACTTATATATCGGATAGGGCCATTCAAATCGCTATTACGTGCTTTCACATGTAATACGTTGTCATCTTTTCTTATAAATTGTGAAACTACCAAAGCGCATCCGTTCACATTGGGGAACTTTGAATTGGAATAGTGTGGTTCACCATGAATATAAAATAACGATAATATAGCGTCCGTATCCACAACAAATTCTCTACAAGTGATATGAGGTACATTGACCTAGTGTTACGCATAACGGAGTTATGCCCCCCTTATCATTATACGTGTATGACCTCTCTGTCGTCGTTTGACGTCATAGAAGAAAATCCATTTTTGACATTTATTGCGAGTCATTTTTAATGTTGAGCGTATAACGTTAAGCACAATCACATAAACCCAATTCATATACACTTATGTCGTTCAGATATCAGGCTGTATTTTCTTCGCTCACACATTCCGTAAAGATGCCCCATTAAAAAATTCGTAGCACAGTGCTTTGATCGGTGCGCGATAAAAAGCGGAGAAATTTACTGCTTTTTAACGCATAACAAAAATTTGGACAACATTTAGCAAGGTCTATTTCTCAAACCGCCGAGGTAGTTGCACTTATATTTATACCAACGGATAGGGAATTTAATATTCTACATTTCTGTGTAATTTTATAGCCTTACGTAGATCCAGGACCACGCGAGAGCAATTCTCGCACAACGTTCACTTTTCAAAGCGTATGAAAATGTGCGCCTGTAAAAAAAACTCGGCAGCCAGGGGGGTTAAGTCTCCCATTGCAACACCTTGCCAGCTATTTATTGAAACAGCAAGTGAATATGGTTTTATGCCAGCATTTAGCAATATTCAAACAATATCACAGCAGGGGACACCAGAAATTGGCGTCACACATTGCACCCATGCGAATATCAAACCTGGGTCTTGGGTGTGAATATCTCAACAATGAGTGAGTGAGTGAGTTTAGTTTTACGCCGCACTCAGCAATATTCCAGCTATATGGCGGCGGTCTGTAAATAATCGAGCCTGGACCAGACAATCCAGTGATCAACAACATGAGCATCGATCTCGACAATGAGGCTACCCCATTAGTATAGTTTATGGATACCATGCCTCACGACATGCAATTTTGTCCACATCATTTGTCCGTTTGTTGTCTAGCGCCCCATACAGCAATGTATCAGGAAACCTGAACTGGTCAGCCCAGTGACCGATATTGTCAGTAGCGACCCATGCCATTAGGTATGATGACATGCAATCAAATAAATGACCAGCTTATCCATTAAGTCGTCTTTTACGATCACAAGTAGATAAATGTCTGGGCTCTAAATATATGTGACCTGTGAAGGTCCGGGTTAGAATGAACATTCAGTAACCCATGCTTGTTGTATGAGGCGACTAATGGGATCGGGTGGTAAGACTCACTGACTGGGTTGACATGTGTCATCGGTTCCCAATTGCGCTGATCGATGCTCATGCTGTTGATCACTGGATTGTGTGGTCCAGACTCGATTATTTACAGACCGCCGCCATATAGCTGGAATATTGCTGAGTGTGGCGTAAAATTAAACTCGCTACATATTGCTGAGTGTGGCGTAAAATTAAACTCGCTACATATATGTGATTTTTCGTGACAAATGAGATTTGGTGGAAAATATTGTGCCATACCATTACAGTAAGGGCTGGGCTGAAGGGAAAATAACACTGTTCATGGACTGTGAGACAGACCGGTTCGCATCCCAACCAGTGATCTTACCATAGAAAGTGATGAACTAGGTTATCAGGTACCTTCTAACTTTGGTGAAACTCATGAGCTGAGACCTCATCACAGACCTTCATAATTTGACAAAACCCAGGAGCTGCAGTAGTTACCATAACCCACAAGTTACAGACTGCACCTAACCGAAACTGATTAGCCATTGTGCTAAGGATCAAAACGAAGAAGAATCTAACACACTGAGATCATGGCAAGCACTGCATACCTTCAGACCACCAGTGTCCACTCACCACTACTTATAGGTTCGGTTAAACGTAGGGGTAGAGTCATGCAGTCATTGTGAAGTAAGCATGAATAGGTACGGTTTTATGCCGGTTTTAGCAATATTCCAGCAATATCACAGCAAGGGACATCAGAAATGGGCTTCACGCACTGTATACATGTGGGAATCAAACCTGGGTCCTCGGTGTGAGTTAATTTGGTTTTACACTGATTTTAGCAATTATCAGGAGAGACAAGGATGGGCCTCAGAGGAGTAGACACTATCAGTTGAATCAAACTGGTCCTAATAATGACTAGTGGCATATGTAAAACAACCAGATTTTGGGAGAAAAACAAACTAGTCTCTAGACTTTCACTGATCATGGATCAGGCGGCGAGCGGTCCTGTCAATCCCAGATCATTCCCGGTGCTCATGGCAGGAATCAAACCCAGAACTACCCAGATGAGCGAATGCCCTTACCACTACACGTCCTCACTGCTCATAGGATGAAGTAACATGTCAGACTACAATCCTAGTTTATATTAAACAAAGCTATAGTTTAAGCATCTAATCATTATGGCCCAATGCCCCCAGTGACATGGTAACAGGGTTAATGAAGCAAAGGTACAGATAAGCTGCGTATCTGCGTAAATTACGCAAATATTTATGCGAAAACTCAATTACTATTAAGTCTATTGCGTACAAGAACGCCTTGAAATTTTGTAAATACACAATACGTGTAGATGTGATGTTACACGCGTACACACAAAAGTGTCAAATCTTAGCTTGCGTACCGGTGGATAGATACAATAAATGAGGTATTGAGAGGTTCTATTTCAGGACATGAACTTGGCAACTTGCAGTCTCTCTTATCGTTTCTCATATTACAGATCAAATATAAATAACAAACACTAACATTCAAACTTTATTATATTTTAACAATTAATGGAAATGACCAAATACCCAATTGAGTTTGAGTGAGGTGGGTACAATTTATTTGGTTACTCAAAGGAAAATTAGGATACCCAATTGACATGACCACAAGCGAGTACATAACTCAATGACCCAAAACGTTATTTTTAGCTCTGTGAAGTACATGATACAAGACATGTAGCTCCTGGTAACTGGTGTGTGAAGCAGAAGGGAAGGGGATTCTCCACCTGGAGGAATGTTTGGGGAGGTAGCAGGATACTGACTGTAACATGTCTGCTTCTTATTAATGACACCAACACGTGCAATAAATGGATGGTTTAACCTGATTACTTTATGCCATGGGAACAATGGTTAACCATCAAGGTTGTGAATGTGCAAACACCTAGTTGCGGGTAAAGCTACGTGCAGTGAACTTGAACACAGTACTGTGACTATGTGTCCCAGTCCACCCAGCTGTGAATGGGTACCTCGTTAGGATGAGAAAGCCCCATATAACTTGGTGCGCCTAGTGGCTGCAAGAGTTGTATACTCCCCAGGGAGTTGAGATTGATAATACGATGTGCCTTTGAGATTGACATCCAATGATCGAGGGAAAAAATACCAGCGCCTTGAGCATGCACTACTTGCCTGGATATGTGCGCTATATAAATATCCTATAATAATAATAATAATAATAATAATAATGCCAGGATCACCCGAACCCTCTCTGCTGCATATTATCTTTAATCTGTAAAACATAATAATAATGTGGTACAGCTACAACATCATTAATACCTGTCAAAGATCTTTAACATTGTTTAGGGTCATCAAGGTATCTACTGCCATAAGATATCATAATGTTCAAATGTTTACAATATTGTATCAAAAGATATCCCATTAGCATCAGTATCAGTGCTTTCTGTTAATGGGGGCGGTGGGGTAGCCTAGTTGTTAAAGTGTTTGTTCGTCATGGCACAGACCCCGGTTCAATTCCTCATATGGGTACAATGTGTGAAGATCATTTCTTGTGTCCCTCACTGTGATATTACTGGAATATTGCTAAAGTGGAGTAAAACTTAACTCCCTACCCAACCAGTGTTAATGTCTGTAAGGATACACCTAAATTCTCCACAGAGACAGACAATATAAGCATCAGTCTTAGTTCAGTAATTACTGTTCATGCTGATCTGTTAAGTGTTATTGAAATTCAAATACAACCAAAAACATTTAAACTTTTCATGCTTATCCTACTCCAAGACTGGAGCAACTGCTTGTAACTTCAACAAAACCAACATAGATAAATAAAACAGTGAGTGAGGGAGTGAGTTTAGTTTTATGCTGCATTTAGCAATATTCCAGCAATATCGTGACAGGGAACACCAGAAATGGGCTTTACACATTGTACCCATGTGGGAAATCGAACCCGGGTCTTCGACGTGATAAGTGAATGCTTTAACCACTAGGCTACCCCACCGCCACAAATAATAAAACAGACAAGTCTGGTACGATTTTGTCAGCATTTGAGAACATATTCTGGACGTAAGGGTGGGAAAGGTAGTGTGTAAGTACATAATTCTACAGACTTCTGGTATGTGCTACTCTACATTTGTATAAGGGGATGGGTTGAGAACACACCTCTTCTCACAATGACATATCTAAACAGACAAACCAAGACAGCCCATCCCCTGTCATTATTATGTTAGATACGACGTTCCAATCAACAGTACAAAAATATAATAGAGGAAAATTAATATTCATCAATCCCATGATGTCTGACACAAAGAGGTTAATTTATCAGGAAACTGATAATTGTTCACTTAAAACATTGAAATAACAAATACTGCACAGAGATAACAAAACTGGTGTTGAAGGTTCAGAGTCGTACCTGTCACACAACCAGCACTGCTGTTTAGTCTGTCAAAACATAATCACAAACATACACATGTGAAAGCGTCACCATTAACATGTAGCCACAATAATCACTTCAAGTATTCTCCCACTGGTGTTATAGTGACATATGATGGAACTTGACTTGAAAGTAGGTCAGTTCAAACATTGTTTACAAGCCTAATATAACAGGACTTAGGCTGGCTGGAAGTAAAGCTCAAGAAATCAGTTTCAGAAGTCTCTGAAAATGAAAATGACATATTCAATCCACTGCTCATACACATTATTGTAATAAAAATGATGAGGTAGGATGGATGGGACTGTGTAGAAAGCACATGGCGCGTAAGTGGGTGTGTGCCCTTGTTTTAATAGTTGCTTCAATAAAATTACTTACTTTTACATCGTAGACATTCCTTGTAGAGTCCCCAGATGAAGTCCCCACACTTGTCACACCAAGTAGGATTTGTCAACTGGCATGTCACAAAGTCATGACCACGACCAAGTGTCCCCTCACTTTCAATGCTTTCCATTTCAATGTGCTCCTGGTAAAAACAAGAATTAGCGAGGTTCAGGACATGGGTGTCATCGTCATTGCTGCGGCTGTCATTCCTCTTTTTCAATTGCAATCCAATACCTTGCATGACATTTTTATAATTTTGTCCAATATTTGCTTGCACCTTCACAATTCTCCTTTTGATAGCATTGAATATATCAGGGGAAGTACTTTCTGAGCAAGTTCCTGACACCGAATTGGCTGCGGCCATAACTTTCTCAACTTCCTGGATGTAAATATTCTCAAAATATTCTCTTGCCATCTACATGAGGCAAACAAATGTGTTGATAATCTTCTGGAACTCCTCTGTATAAGAAAATTGTGTCATGAACATGTAACAATACTTGACATTTAGTTACTTCATCTGCAGGTCAGTTAACTTGTTCAAATTAACTACTTGTCCTGTGACAAGACTAGCTTGATTCAATCGGCACGTATACTTTCTAAATCCTTGTTAAATTTTCTGTTCTGAACCCATCCACGTGGAAAAAAACAAAACACAGAATGTCGAAGGCCTGTGTTGACTGTCGATTTTAGAATCATTGGAAATCTTGTCAAACAGTCATAAACTCTTCCCGCCTAATGAAATGCCAATTCAAAACAGAAGTCGATACGAAATCATTCACATGCACGTTTCTTCATGACATGACACCCACACAGTATGTTTAATTCAGCAATTCTTCTCAACTTCTCGAAAATGGTGATCGCAAACCGAAAATCATTTCAACCTGTTGGAACAGCTGATGCAACAATATTAACAGAACTGACTGATTCCGCCTGAGAAAACTCCGCTAGCAGGCGACAGCCAATGAGACAAAGAACACGCTAGCACTGTGAGTCACACAGCTCAAAGTAGAAACATTTGACGACACAGGAAGACTCCATGGTCAACTTCCGTCAAACTCCGAGCATGGCCGACGACAACACCGAGAAAGAAAAATCGCTAGACACAACACAATTAGTTCACGTTTTCCCGAACCATTCCCGCTACGTTAGAGCAACTCGATGAATTAACAAGCCCATACAGCCACTGTGAACAAAGACGAAATCTTATCTCTCAGGCTCTCTTCTTCGAGGTCATGCATTTACCAGCCATATTCCCTCCCCTTTTCATAGCCTCGTTCATACAGTCAAATATTTCTTCCTCCATTTAAACCGAGACCGGGATAGCGAGTCAATGATACATACCACCCGCTAAAAAATTTAAACGCGCACCTGTTCAATGCATTTCACCCTAAAAAACGTTGGTTTCCTCAAAACGTCCTAGCAAAAGATGTAATATTGTAAAGTAAGTTTTATCATATTTTGATTTCCATAATATCACCTGTACAGATAGGTTCGTGGAGAAATATGAAACATTTTCACATTCTGGCATAAGGTCACCTCGACATTGTGTCACTGATTTCTCTATTTTTTAAAGACGCTTTTGTTTTCAATTAATTTAACATCTTAACATTTTTTCGCGATTATTATATATTTTTTGCTACAAGAATCTTTTTGAAATTATACGTGCCCCTCTAAAACCTACGACAACATGTTCGTATTCCTGTAGAATATATAGTCAACAATCACTTTCTGTTGAAATAATTCAAAATTAAAGTCTCATGTTTTGAAGTGCTACATATCGTCACATCACGAGGTTTTTCCGAGTATGTCACGAGTTGGCGAGGAGACCACGTCATGTTATAGTTCACGGCTGTCGGGTCTTAACTCAACTGGGATCAGTTTTCCAAACTACAAAGTTACCGAGTTTCCTTATGGTTGCATGCATTATGTCAGTTACTAACGTCGACGCATATTTGATGTTAAATAAATCGTACCTGCTTATCTGTTCATCTACAAAAAAAACACAAATATATTGACACGCTTTTCGCATTTTCACAACAAACGCTTTGCTACATTAAATATGAGTGAGTGAGTATGGTTTTACGCCGCTTTTAGCAATGTTCCAGCAACATCACGGCGGGGGACACCAGAAATGGGCTTCACACATTGTACCCATGTGGGGAATCGAACCCAGGTCATCCGCTTGACGAGTGGACGCTTTAACCATTAGGCTCACCTACACCCCAACATTAAATATGACGCTACTATTGGTTCAACTGCACACTCTCTGGAACGAATTGACAGTTTACCCTCCTACCTGCAATTCAAATTTTAAGCTTATTCCTCAATTCTAAGCACGTGCAACACGAATGTCTATGTTACAACGAATACATAGCACAATATCACACAGTAAGATTATGCGTGACAATTCCAATAAAGCACGTATATCCAAGCAGTTAAATATTCTCATGTATTCTACCTATTATACTTGTATTGTTTATTCCGTAAAGGGGCCACCGGCCCATTGTACATTTCACACGTGCATTGTCACATCAATCAATCAATGGAGCGCCGTATCATTAGACAACATGTACATCAGGCAGAGTGAGTGAGTGAGTTTAGTTGTACGCCGCTTTTAGCAATATTCCAGCAATATCACGGCGGCGGACACCAGAAATGGGCTTCACACATTGTACCCATGTGGGGAATCGAACCCGGGCCTTCGGCGTGACGAGCGAACGCGTTAACCACTAGGCTACCCCACCACCCCACATCAGGCAGAGACATGGCTGCATCTTGTATAGTCATATATGTTGTATTGATAGTACATAGATAACATGGAGTGTACGTAAGTCGAATATTACATCACTATTTTAGATTGCCTCATGTATTATAAACATACACCGTGAGCATGAAATTTGTGCTGAATTTGTTTTCATATATTTATTGATGTGTATTAACTTTCAGGCTTTTAAAGCAAATCTGATAACGCAGTATTTTGTTACTTTGGTGCAGATATTTATCTTGGAGCAAGTGAGTATGGTTTTAAGCCGCAATATTCCAGCAATATCCCGCTTTTAGCAATATTATAGAGGGGACAACAGAAATGGGCTTCACACATTTTACCCATGCGGGGAATCGATCCCGGGTCTTCGAGCCACCGTTTGAACCACTAGGCTACCCTACCGCCCCAATATTTATCTTGGATGTCCGCGGCTTTTCCCATGTTATCTGAAAAAGAAGTGAATTCACGACCACGGGTGCACTCATCATTAAGTCAGTCTATCATTTAGTTACTTCCCACAGACGGTTATGATGTAATGGACAGTGTTTGACATTTTCTTCAACTATTTGCGACAATGTGTTGAAATGTCAACATGTTCACAAGTGATTTCTTCAGGTGCAAAACCAATAACATATATAAAAGAGATCAGATATTCGTGCTTGTCAAAACTCGTTTGTATACACAAAACCTTTCGCCGCTCATGCACCCCAATCACGATGGTATTAGAAACAGGGATACGTGAGGGAGTTTAGTTTTACGCCGCACTCAGCACTATTCCAGCTATATGGTGGTCTGTAAATAATCGAGTCTTGACCAGACAATCCAGTGATCAACAACATGAGCATCGATCTACGCAATCGGATACGATGACGTGTGTCAACCAAGTCAGCGAACCTGATCACCCGTTAGTCGCCTCTTAAGACAAGCATGGGTTACTGAAGATCAATTCTAACCCGAACCATTACGGATAGAGAAACATGAAGATATCTAGAGGTAGCAAAGGTATAGCGCATCAGTATGGACCGTTGCTACAGACAAACGTTGTATTTTAGTTAACTCTGAACTGACTAAAAGTCGTTACATTAACAGTCTGGTGAGCCGAACCCGAGTTGCGTATGAGAACACACACACACACGCACGCACACACACACACACACACACGTGGGCTGTTAAACATAATTTACCAACAATAACACTCACTGTCTATCAATACCAGTGCGCGAAATACAGGCCAGGCCTATTGCCAGGGCATGGCACCTTTACTTTCTTCCTGGCTAGTAACAAGGAAACCTGACTGGCTAGTATATTTCATCTCTTGAACTGTCATAAGTGTATTCAGATGTCAAATATGACATTAATAAATGTGATCTGTAACTACATGTTAAATGGTTACTTACAGCGGTGTGCTGTGACATTAAATTTTGCGGAGTGCCCCTTTTGACTAGTTCTGCAAACGACGGAACACTTTCATAATGAGTCAGAGTGAAGTTCTAATCGTAATCGTAGTTCTAATTGAAATATATATTTGAAAATAATACTTAAGGAATGTTTCAGTTGTAACCTGTAATCGACGCAAGCCAGACAAACTAGTGGCCGATTTATTGAGAGTGGTCCAACGCGCGGCGCCTAGGCACGATGGATGGTCAACGATGCAAACTATCATCCGGTGGGGATTAAAATTTTAGTGAGGGAGTATGGGTTTAAGTTACCTTCGAGCTAACATCCCTGCCACAATATGCACCACACATAATATAGGGCCTCACAAGACAAGGCTTTAAACACTGTAGGTCACTACATGCACGTACGCACAGAACGCGTGCCGGAGCAACACATTAACAACAGATAAATAAGAAGCATCGTAAGTAAGTCTATCACCTTGGTGAAACCCAGCAGCATAATAGGTAAGAACCTTGAATTCGAACCCATGACTACCCGATCCTGGTACACTTAAGGTAGGCAACTCTCGATGATCGATTGCGGCTCCATGGGTCAGTGGTAGCTCCGTGAAACGAAGTATGACGTGGTATACATTTACAAAGTACAATATGGCTCCGTTTACTATTTGACCTGTGACAGTACACATTGTACGGAAATGACGATATCACAATAGACAGATACCTCACATGGGAAATCATTATCACGGTGACCCATTTCCAAGGGTCGGAAATCATATCAGCTGTGAGTGAATACGTATGGTTTTACGCCGCTTTTAGCAATATTCCAGCAATATCACGATGGGGGGACACCAGGAATGGGCGGGGGTAAACAAGAAATTGGCATCACACATTGTAACCATGTGGGAAATCGAACCAGGGTCTTCAGCGTGTGGAGCCAACCCTTGAACCACAAGGTTACCCTATTGTTTTGAAATCCAATCAGTAAGTGTAACAAAAGGGTGACTGGGCAAATAATATCGTTTGGAACATGATTTGATATATACAAATTCATCTTATAGCTATATAGTCAGGTCGTTTTTGTGAGTGATTTTATATTCAATTTGTTAATGCCATGCCAATATATGGCGACATAGATGTTTACGTCTTTGACGTGAAGCTTTGGACTTGTAAACCAACTGTCATAATTGGTGCCAAACCTTTGCAAGACTGACGCAATATGTCAGACTTCACACTAAAATAATCTGGCTTAATTACGTTTTATCAAAATAGATTGTCCTGATCCAATTACAACAGATGGAGTTAAGTGTTACATATAAAAACAGAAGTGTGCACCATGTGGCTTAGGATATTTTACACTCATGCCTTTGCTGGAAATCGTTTCCAAGGTATCGAGACTATACAGTCCTGTTGGCAACACCCTTAAACATATATACTGAACAATATTAGAAACGCACCACCCATATAATACGAAATATCCCCGTCAGACTGAAATGTACCCATATCTGAGCATCATCGGCGCATTTTAGTGTGGTGCGTTTCTAATGTTGTTCAGTATACCATTAAAAATATAACAGCCAACCAATTGGACAGTTGCATTTGCTCAACTCCCAGATCAAAGATGATTACATCAGCCCTGCAATCAAGCTTTGTTCTTGGCTAGTTTAAATTACATACTTTCAGTGTCAACTTGTGCTAAATTGTATTTGAAACTACATGACATGTAGTGAATAATCTGGCTATGCTTACATGTTGGCTATATAATCTATATTCCCCACTAGTCTTGAACCCAAAGCAGTCTTAAATCTGCACCAAGTATTGCTTCCTGATTCCACATTGAACAGAGGTGGAATAATACATTGATTCATAGTTTGTTGTTTTAAAGCTACACTCAGCAATATTCCAGGTAAATGGCAGCTGTCTAATTTATCAAACGTGGACCAGACAATCCAGTGATGAAAAAGAGCATGGATCTATGCAATTGGGATATGATGACATGTGTCAGTGTGTCAGACCACCCATGGCCCCTTACAATATAAATACATTGAGCAAACACTATAAATAAATATATTACACATGTTCTGGAAACACTTATTGAAGTAAACTGAGTCCTGATCTGGGCTATCAACATTCAGCACACAGAACCTGGGTATGAAGCATATAGACTTTTGAGGCCCACTGGACTGGTCAGTGGAAAGGTCTTAAAGAAATATTTCACAGTAAATGGATGACTGACTGAGTGAGTTTGGTTTTACGCCGCTTTTAGCAATATTCCAGCAACAACACGGCGGGGGACACCCGAAATGGGCTTCACACTTTGTTCCCATGTGGGGATTCGAACCCGGGTCTTCGGCGTGACGAGCCAACGCTTTAACCATTAGGCTACCCCACCGCCCCTAGTAAATGGATGAAAACGAGTTGCCCCCTAATCATCTGAAAACTAATAAAATATTGCTAAATACTAAAATAATGCAGAACTGGCATAGAGGTATTTGCACCAAAGCCCTTTGGACATGAGTGCAGAGCTGTCATATTTCAAATGTTATTGGTATAAACACTGGTGTTGGGAATTGGTTGATATCTCACAATTGATTGGGTCTCTACCAATGAGAAAAATATTGGTTAGCATTATTTTTTCAGATTTTCCTATTCAGGTTAAGTTGTTATAGCAAATATGTATAAAGAAAAAACTTGTGGTTCTGTTGTTTTTCGCTTTATTTATTGCATTGACGAATTTCACAGCATGTGTAAAATGATGCAACTTGCTACTTTAAAGTCATGATTATTATATCATGAAGTTCGGAACAAAGTTTCTAGTGTCAAGACATGTTCAGCCATGACTTTTCAGCAAACGTAGTGAACTTTTTAAGAATTACGTTTTCAGGCCATGACAACTTCTAAGATATGTTCCTTCCTCAAGAATTTCAAACACTAAAACAGTAGTACCAAAATCGTTTGCATTTGATTATGAGAAAATGTAATTGATTGCTTGGTTGCATGGTCACTGTGACCAATCTTCGATTATTTCAATTAACTGGAACACCACTAAAGTACTGACGGAAATAGATAAAAACGTTTTTAAGCGTTACTCTCTATCCCTTAATTTACACAACTGCAAATAGCATATGTCGAAACAACCCACTTCTGCCTAACTTGGCATTCTGTGGGATGCGTAATAGGATATCCAGAAAAGCATGCTTACTCGTAAAATCAGGCAAAACTTAGAAAATATAGGAATAGCTGCTGTAACAATAGATCAGACTATAGATGGCAATTAGGTCGCTCAGCCAGGTATGACGACAGACCATCAACTCACCTGGCATGAAATGCATGTGCTGCCTACAGTCACAAGTGGTCATCTCAAAGATATTTTGTGCTTTTTCATGTGTGTTGACTATGCCTCATCTATTGATTAACAATAACATCTTAAGTGTCTTTCTTTCATAAAGTTTATGTTGAGATATATAGAAGAGTATGAGGATACCTGATAACCATAGAAACGCACCGTATAAATGTCTCAAAATATATAGGTGGCATGACCACCCGATCGCGAAGATAAACAGGACAAGATATTATTTGTAAACTGTTATGACATGCCAAACTTCCAAGTATAATTGCCCTAAAGGATTATCTTAGCTGATATCGCTATCCCCCAGCCCGACCCAAACGATCGTCCGCGACACCCTTTCAGGTTTTGCTTGAGACGAACCCTCCTATCTGTTTTTTTTTAGTGACAGTGAGACTCCATGTTAGCTACCTCCTTAATAATTTCAGCATGAAAGTTGTTTTACGCCAGCTATTGTTTATAATGAAGCTACTTAAAAATGGGCATCTAAAAAAGTGTTCTTCGTAATACAATATCGTCTAATTTGCATAAAGCCATGGTCTGTTCCAAATAAATAGTTTTGGACTTAGAAACCCCCCGCATTGCTCTTTTCTGCACTAATCTCTCCTGGTAAAGTCCTTTTTCTACGGGTCCTATGTCCATACCACCGAGACTGTAGTTGAAGGTAGGGTGAACTTAGTTTAACAGATATCAACTACATAAATTGTAGAGATAAATGAGAAAATACAGTTTATTTTCTATTTCCGACAGTACTTTAATAAACACCTCTTGCAAATTGTCTGAAGATAGCTTACATCCTATAGAAATAAACATCCAAAGAAGGTTTGCTAAAAATTGTAAAAGGTATGTGGTGTAAAAATGGTAGTGTATTTAACATAAACTGTGCCTTGACACATCTATACTGTTACAATGCACATACAAAGCATATTCCCCAATATAAGGACAAAAATCAAAATAACTTTGGTTTTATGTAGATAACTATAACACTTGAGAGTTGTGAAAAGAATTTATTCAACACTGACAAAAAAATGATTAAAATTCGAACACGGACATAAAATGAGGTTCTCACGGTCTGGTTAAGCTTTCTACATGAACTAAGATAACAGACCTCCTTGAATACAACACAAATGGATGACCAAGCAGTATGTGTGACAATTCAGGTGAGCAGATTCTCAGCAGAGCTTGAGAAATCACTTCTTCCAACTTACTGGCCTCAAGTTCATGCAAACGTGAGTTATTCCTCTACACAACCCTAGACTAGATATGATATGTTGTCCTCAACACTTGAATAAAGACACATTACATCTTTGGCTTGTTTATTGACTTAGCATAAATCTTAAGTACAGTGTTGAGCATGGGACAAGTGAACATGATTAGGAAATTCCATTTACAAAATGCAGCTCAAGTTTGAACATTATTCGATCTGTCAGTCCTTTCGTTCTTAATATACATGCAACAGTGATGATGGTATTTGACCATTTGTAAAACAATCTTGACAGAATGCATTTCTCATTTAACCTTTCCTATGCTGCGATAAAATAAACAAGGGAGATTAACATGCAGTCTATGTCCCTGAGCATTAAAACAAGGCTTAAATGGATGACTTAATGTTCAAATCTTGGGTTTAAACCCAATTATTAGAAAAATACAAACATGAATATATGTAGCACTTTCTCACAAGAAATGTCTTTTGGCATTTGTTTTGGAATATTGCTATTTGGAGCTGCCTCAATGTCAAACTTGATTCACATGTATGGAACGAAAGGCAGGTTTAGATGACAAAGTTGTCAATTGAATAACAACGTCCGTTGTCAAATTTTGATCTAAAGCTTTCAGCACCTTCTGGGAAGTTTGAACACAACATTGCCTGACCAGAGTACATATCCTTCTTGACGTAAATGTTCGGTTGGCATGTTGCAAAATGGTGCTACAGGGAATCTTCTGGTGTGTCAGCCAGTCACAACATAAGAGCCTTTGGTTCCTTCATTTCACTCATCATCATCCTCATCATCTTCCTCCTCCTCCTCATCATCATCCACTTCTTCCTCCTCATCGTCTTCATCCTCCTCATCGTCATCTTCACTCTTGCCATTTGACTGTTTTGTCTTCTTGGCAGCAGAAGGCCCACCCTAGTAAGGAAACAATTAGTCAGATAATCTTCTAAAAATGATAGTTCATGGCATAAAAATACCAAAAAACCCTACAGGCGGCATTTTTCGATAGCACAAAGCGTTTAATTTCTTCCTGAATCCAATGTAATATTCAACATGGTATTCCTACAGTGACATTGGTTGTTGGATATTCAGAAGTTCAAAGTTACAAGTATTGCCAACAACTTACCTTTCTCCACTCTTCCATTGCCTTTTCATATTTCTTCTGCTCTTCAAGTGCACCCTTCTCATATGGTTTTTTGTCATTGTCACTCAGATTTCGCCATTTTTCGCCAGCTGCAACAGAAATCAAACCTCAAATATAATTTTTGTACCACGTCAAGTGAGTGAACGGTCTCTGATAATCCACTGTTTATCTACAGGAGTGGGTTTAGTTTTACGACACACTCAGCAATATTCCAGCTATATGGTGACGGTCTGTAAATTGAGTCTGGACTAGACAATCCAGTAATCAACAGCACAAAAATCGGTCTACACAATTCTGAACCGATGACGAGTGTCAACCAAAGCAGCGAGCCTGATCACCCGGTTCTGTTGCCTCGTACGACAAACATGGGTTACTGAGGAATATTCCAACCTGGACCTTCACGGGTATTATCTTCAGGACTTCAAGGATGGGATTTAATTAAGTTTGGAGGAAGATGGTTTGAGTGGTCTTACTGGTATTGAAAAAACACATTCAAAGTATAGCTTCCTTCTAAATCTGTTGATAGAAAAGTCTGTATAAAAATTACAAACATTTCTTTTCTTTCCAAGCATTCTGTCTTTAGGGTACACATGTACATGAAATATGGCTATATGGGTAATAAATGAATTGTAAATACAGGTGTATCTATTATTTTACGTCACTTTTGGGCCTAAAACATGTTCTCAGATGTCAAGTAGGAAATGAACTAAATCCAAAAGTTTAAACAAGGTGCAGTTGATTAAACATTGGAGGGGGGAGACTTTCAGTGTCAAAATAAAATCACACAGATTGTAATGTATCTGGGAATGAACCATTTTTTCTTCAATCCAAGTAACGCTCATCCTCACAGAATACAAATACACACTATGCTTCAAATATCAGGAAGGAAAAAAACTTATTGCAATGCACACATAAAATACATCAGTACATCAAACAGCAATGAGGTTCATGAAAACAACTGACATACCTTGTCGGAGAATATCTTTGTGACCAATGTCTTTGCCTTTGCATTCCTTTCTGTGGTCAGCAAGGAAGAGAAAGTATGCAGACTGTGGGCGCTTCGGTTTACCATCTTCTACCTTCCCACCTGTTTTGCCACCCTTTGGTGGTTTGTAGTCTCCCATCTGAAAGCAAATTTTATAAACTGACTAACTGCTATATCAAATGCCCAGCAAGAAAACCTGACATCACAAGTACAGTAACTTAGTTTCAGAATTAATATCATGGAAGGTAAATCCAACTTTAAATTATGTCATGAAAACCACTGTTGAAGATTAACATCTGGTGACAATACTGAGGCAGATGCTATGTTAGAAGTTTACAATCTTTACAGTACACATTTACAGGTGAATGTCTCCACTTCAGCATCAACCTTTAAGAACATATGAAGTCTTCTAATAATTGAATATATGCTCGAGCGGTTTTCAAAGTGTTCTATCAAGAAGTGATTACTTTACATTGGGATATCAGAAACATTGAAAACAGTGGTGTTCTAACCTCTCTCTGATATCTCAATTTGTCTGTTTCTGCTTTATCATTGAATGGCTTCTTTGTTGTGTCATTCATGTCCTTCCATAGTGCTGAACACTCTTTTGTGAATTCTGCAATCTGCAATGACAACATGGACACATTAAAAACACTGAATGAAGTTTGTTATCACCTCAAAAAGGTGCAACTTTAAGCTAAACATTAAAGGTTTTCATGAGCCCTGTAAGACTCCAGTATTAAATATATGATATTACTACCCAATTTTTAGCATAGAATCCCAGATTAGGTTTTAAATGACAAGCCCCCTTTGATTTCAATGTTGACCAGTGAGAACCGTAATTTCTGCCAACTGGAAGCCATGGACTGAATAATACCAAAACCAAAACGCTAACAGCCATCCACATTCCTCAATGATCAATGTGTTTTATCATGATTTACATGCATATTCAACAATCAATAAAATAAAAATGTGTTCCGATGTCTGAGAACCGTCTGTTTACCTTTGATATAGATCTGCCTTCCTTCTGAGCCTTTTCTCTACAGTGAGCTAAGAAGTAGAAATAAGCAGATGTAGATCTCTTTGGCTTGTTTGCATCCTTAACCCTCTTCCTCTTTTTGGGAGAATCAGCTTTTGTTCGACCTGAAAAAATTCCAAGAGGCAAACATGGTCAGAAAAGTAACAAAGGGCGTGAAAACTTGCATTTTTGTATCTTGCACAGATCAACCAAGCTTTGCAATTTATTGCACGCTGTTTTCATACGCTAAAGCTGTACACAATTGACGGATTTTCCAGCTAAGGCAACCTGTTCCCCATAAATAGCTTTCGGAATACGTTTTATAACACATGCAAACAAGTAAATTTAAAGATCGCAAACTTTTCTAAGGCTCGTGTGAAGATTTTACCCATGCTTCTATGAACTTCCGAATTCCTATATTTTATTCTTGAAAAATAAACATAAACAAAACAAACAGAACATGTTGTTCACGGCATGCGTCGACGGTCTTCTATCCGATAAGAATATCTAACATACATCCAACCTAACACGATTTCTTCTTTCGGATTGTGTAAACAAGCTTTGTTTACAAATCTGTGTGCTAGATGGTTTCACCAAAGTATACCGATCCAATCAGAGATATTCATTCACGACATCAAAATCAACAACAATTTCTGACAATGTTACTGTGTATTGCTGCCCGTTTATTATCAAGTAGTTATCATGTATGGCTTCAATACTAAGCTGGGTCCCCACGCGGACATGGGATTCAAAATGGCCATTTGAAGAACAAACCAAGACAATGGAGCAGGTCGCCGGACGTTCATTATCAAACACTAAATTTACTGCGTTGCGATCGCATGTGTAAAGGCTCTTCACTAGTACGAAAGTCAAAGATAGTAAATGCTAAAAAAAATTCAACCAAACTCAAGAGAATGGCAGTAGAAATCAAGATTCACTTACCCATGTTGCTGCTCTTCCTCTCTGTAATGCTAGCTGTAGTGCGTTGATCTAGCCGGTTCAGTCTAGTTATTATAGCCAGCTTGCCATTCACGTGGTCTAACAAAGGAAGCCCGTATGGCCTTTCCCGCCAAAAGGGGCGCAACTCTGATTGGCTCACGAGCACCTGTCAAACTTCAATGCTTTGATTGCATTGTGTAGCGAGTGTGAACTGGATATCAATGTACTGGCGGACTTTTCAAATCCACATAACAAATTATGTGTTTTTCAATGTAAAAATAATGTATTGAAGTAAAAGAGTTAGTATTTGACCTGATATATCTAGTGAATCAAAATTATTGTTGAAAAAATGCTAAACAAAATGCGTATGAATTGTCCTCGCGAAAAGGAGGCAAGTCTTACAAAATAACAAGTGAAAGTTACTTTAGTGATGAAACAAAATGTCTGCTTTTCTTAGTCAATATTTTTAGACACAAAACAGTGTTACCGTAATGGCGATCAGAAACTAACGTGATGGGAATTTGCGTAACGCAATACCCTTGTTCTACTCGATTTTACAACATGGCCATGTGGCATCAATGTTTATTACTTTGACAACTGCTTGTCATCTAGTGTAATACGTATGGGGCAATAATTAAACAGCCTCTTCTGTTGAACACGTGTTACTTTTGAAACTGTGTGTAACTCTGCATTTATTATAGTTCATTTCGTGCACATTTAATAATCCAGTTAACATGGCTTCCTAACTGATACTATGTGCTGTATGTCTGCATCAGTGACTGATTTGTGACTTTCAATTCATGTCAGTGTTCAATTACACCTATGTCAGAAGCGACCATGAACGAAATAGACGAGCAAATTGCAGGTTAGCTATTTGCCCCGGGGACTTCGCTTTCTCCCTTACAAAATCAAAGCGAAAACTGGAAAGATGTTCCAAAGCGGTGCAAAAAACAAAGGGCTAGAAAATAGCTTGGAGTGAAATGTCACTGTGGACACCCTGCGGAGCCAGTCTCACACAATAGACAATGGTCACTCGGCCAGCAAACAAAGGACCAGTCACGTGATCGAGACGCTTGGCGGGTCAGTTGAATCTGACACAGACTATAAGCCGTTTTGTAAACAGCGCGGAAATTGCACGAAGCGAGAAGGGGTCTGTGATGTCATCTGTTCAGCCACGGATATTCAGGGGCCTAAGGAGAATGTGACCTTTAAGTTCGGGTACTTCTAGGTACTTCTAGGTCGCTGAAGTCGAAAGTTGGATTTGATAAGGCCCCAATGGGATCGACTCCTGCTGACATAATAACTATATAACTTGCCACATTTATTTATAAAAAAATATATAACGTTGTAAACAACAAAAAATTCAGTTATTTGGTCTCAACCCCACGGCTTGTATACACATTATTTCTTTGTATGTCCCAGATTTGATGCTGTAAGAATAAATAAATTTTATTATACCAATGGCTTTTCATTAGAAACAATCTTATACGGAACGTCTTCCATGGACCCACAAATTCAATCACATATCAGTCCATCTATTTATAATTGAAACTAGGCGCTTTAACTGAGCAAGTCATACACTAAAACCTATTATTTTCAAAGCTATACTACTATGGATCCCAACTGCTGATGCCATAAATGTATACAACCAGCATGATTTTAATTTTCCGACTACATGTCATACCATCTACTTTCATTTTAGATATCATCTTTTCTTGTCATGATACTGTTTCATATATCTATGTATATTGGAGCGGTCTTCATATAAGTTCTTTCGAGCTTGTTGACCAATCCAGTTCATGAAAATTCTGTCTTTGTTTTTTTCATGAAATAAATATGTTTAAACCGCTTGTATACACTGAGATAGTTAATGGACATTAAGGTTATTAAATATTTTGCGGTAATTGTTAGTACAATGACTTATTTTGAAGTGTCACTTTTTATTGATAAGAAGAGCTTTAATTAATATGCTATTGATTGTCACCCCTTTCCTTATAAGGAATACACCCCGAGGCAATATCATTCAAAATAACAAGTGAGTGAATGTGATCGCTCTATCCCAGTTATATCACACAGAGGCGGATCCAGGAGTTTAAAATAAATAAATAAAGGGGGGGGGGCGCTGAACCCACACACCCCACCCCCTGGGTCCAATAATGTATCACAGTACGTTAGGTGGGGAGAAAATTCAAAATGACATAAAAGTATGGATATGTTGATCGAATAATTGAGTCGAATCCTCCACAGGGACGCAACTCCGTTTTGTGCGACAACAGTCTGTGTATAATCGAGCCTGAACTAGATAGTCCAACATCATCATCATCATCGACTTACGAAAATGGGATACGGTGACTGTGATCAGAAAGAAAGTCACAAGAAAAAAGTCACGGATAAAAAGTCACAATTTTGGATAGGAAAAAAGTCACGGATAAAAAGTCACAATTTTGGCTAGGAAAAAAAGTCACAGATAAAAAGTCACAATTTTTGCTAGGAAAAAAGTCACAGGAAAAAAAGTCACAATAACAATAATTATGATCATAAACGGTGACATGTGTCAACCAAGTCAGCGGGCTTGACCACACGATCACGTTAGTTGCCTCTTAGGACAAGCATGAGTTGCTAAATATCAATTCTAGACTTGCTTCATTTAGAGCTTTAGAATGGCGGGAGGGAAAACAAAGCGGTTCAGGGACTGAGACAGACTACGTTCAACTGTATAAAGTTTCTTTGTTTTCGGTACGACTTTAGCAAGGCTAGGTACAGGTACATTTACACCCACACCCTCCACCCCACCACACACGCCTCCTCCTCTGTGGAGGCATGGCAGCTCAACTTAAATATAAGCCGTAGGGCACAGTATAATACTGTATTGTGAGTGTAGAGCTTTGTTACACATTCTTAGTGATAGTGTCTCCCAGACGCTAGATAATATATTGAACAAGGTGTCAGGCTCCAGTCTAGAATAATAAGGCAAGACCAAATTTCCTCAGATCCTGAAATTAAGAATCGACCTTGGCTGCTTTGCTTCATTTATTATTATTTTTTTACATATAATTTTTAAACGAGATAACTTAATGTATGGGACCAAATGTCATTCTATGCCCTAAGTATGGAAGACAACCTGAAAAGTTTCGTTAAACAACAGGGTGCCGTTGTACAAAGCGATCTTAACGCTAAGATGATCGTACCTCCCATACCTTAACATAGACTTACGACTGGCGTAGCGCTAAGATTGTTTTGTACAACGGCACCCTGATCCTTTAGGGATGTCTCATGTACATAGACTTACGCGCAAATCGACGACGTGATGTCAGTGAGTGAGTGAGGTTTTACGACGCTTTTAGCAATATTCCAGCAATATCGCGGCGGGGGACACCAGAAATGGGCTTCACACATTTTACACATGTGGGGGATCAAACCCGGGTTTCGACGTGAAGAGCGAATGCTTTAACCACAAATCTACCCCATCTGTTAAATAATGTGTTCACTAGTGTTGGGAATTGGTTAAAATCCCATAATTGATGATTGGTTCATTACAACCGATCAATCATCGAAAATAATTGGCTAGCGTCATTTATGAAATTTTCCTGGTTATTTTTGTTTGCGCAAAAAAAAGAAAGAAAAAAAAAAGTACTTCTATGATTTTTGTTGTTGCAAATTGTACATCTTTAAAGGATGACTAGTATGTTAGAAACATTAATTTCTTGGATAAATTCAATCATGACTTGGAACGAGCTTGTAGTGCTTATGAAATGTAACAGACAAAACCAAACTTGTGAAATATATATATATATATATCTTGTTAATGCAAAAAGTTTTCCAGAATTGTTTGTGTTCGATTATGAGAAAACATGATCGATTGCTTGGTCGTTTAGTCACTGCGACCAATCTTCGATTATTTCAATTAATCGGACCACCACTAATGTTCACAGTAGAAAACAATCTGATCCAGTGGTCTTTCTAAAGAATGATAAAAATGATAACAGGTGAAACTCAGTTAGTCGGAACCGACGAAGAGTGATACTTGGGCTAATATAAGTGTTAAATTGATATTCGACAATATTGCACAGTGTTTTAAACAGAGAAAATGGTTGGTTGGCGTGTTGTTTAACCCCCCACTCAGCAATATTCCAGCTATAAGGCGGTGGTCTGTAAATAATCGAGCGTGGACCAGACAATCCAGTGATCAACAGCATCAGCATAGATCTACGCAATGGGGAGACGATGACATGTGTCAACCAAGTCAGCGAGCCTGACCACCCGATCCTGGTATAGTCGCCTCATACTACAAGCATGGGTTGCTGAACAATTCTAACCCGGATCTTCACGGGTTGGGAAAAAAGGTATTTTCAATTAAACACGTATGTTTTATGGCTCAAACTCTCCCCCCAAAAAGAAACGCATAAGTGTTATTGATATATGAAACTTCAAATATTGATCAAAATTCATGTTTGCTTGTCATAATTCCTCTATCATAATGGGTGCGGTGGGGTAGCCTAGTGGTTAAAGCGTTGGCTCGTCACGCCGAAGACCCGGGTTCGAATCCCCACATGGGTACAATGTGTGAAGCCCATTTCTGGTGTTCCCCCGCCGTGATGTTGCTGGAATATTGCTAAAAGCGGCGTAAAACCAAACTCAGTCAGTCAGTCTATCATAATGCTGGTTTGTGTACATGGAACGAATGCACAGCGCAAAAACGCATCTTCGGAAACTTCAGTGCACGTTTACCGTCGAAAGTGTCAATTGGCATGAAAATGTCATGCAGTAAAAGTGGTTCTCAATCTGTACGTGCAGTTCTGAGGAATCGTGAGCAAGGACATTGCCTGTATCAGACCGTTTTGCTTTTAGACGGTCATTGTTTTTTTTCCTGTTAAATGAAAGTATATCGTTAAGCTGCGACCCACTGCTGTAAATCGAAACATTGCCATTGGACGTCTGGAGACTGGGGAGTCTCAATCTGCCGTTAGAGTGAGTGAGTGAGTTTAGTTTTACGCCGCACTCAGCAATATTCCAGCTATATGGCGGCGGTCTGTAAATAATCGAGTCAGGACCAGACAATCCAGTCATCAACAGCATGAGCATCGATCTGAGCAATTGGGAACCGATGACACCTGTCAACCAAGTCAGCGAGCCTGACCACCCGATCCCGTTAGTCGCCTCTTACACCTGCCGTTGGACGTCACCGCAATGTTAAACAGAGTATCGTCAGTCGTTTATGGGACCGATATCAACAAACCAATTCTACGCAAGATCGGCCTCAAAGTGGTAGATCTCGGATTACCACTGTGCACAGCGCACGATAGATACATCCGGGTACTTCGAGGTAGATCTATTTATACAAACATTGACAGAAAAAAAATAAACATAGTTGCGCCTTGGAGGATAGGAATTAAAACATACATTATAATAATAAAACGGTATTTTGGAAAATGCCAGCCATACTAGTGGAAAATATAACATTGTTCTCATCATCCTGTTAATATCAATGTTTGACACAGGATGCCGACTGTGTGAAGTTATACTTATTTATAGAACTGGTTTCTATATTATAGTTGATTACAGAAGACTGCGAATAGAAAAATACCTGCATTATCCCAACTTATAAAAATATATTGAAAGACAATATTTACGCTATTTCTTCATACGCCAGGCACAGTTGCATTGATATGAAGCATAAATGGATAACATTAAAATACGGCTTGTTCCTCCAGTTTCCATGTATAAATATGTCACACGCAAGAAGCATTATGTATTTGTACAATGTGAACTCAAGTAAAACAAAACATGATTGAAATTGGGGAGACAATGAAACAGGGGTTCCTTGGGAACAGTGGAAACTGAAAGAAGAAGCGGTAAAATCCATCCTACAATTTACCCAAAAATTACAAGCTTTGTCAATATTATCTTAATAACTTTTGTAAATTTGTGCAAATATGAACTTTGCAAATTGCAAGTGCAAGTGCAAGTGCAAGTGCAAGTGCAAGTGCAAGTGCAAGTGCAGTGCCTGGTTTGAGAGTCAGCTCAAACCATTCGTAATCGTTTACGAGATGCTGGACTTCGAGCCGGAAGACCCTATTTTGGCCCTGTGCTGTGACGGCTACATCGACGTCGATGGGTCCAGTGGTGCAATAACTGGAATCTACAAAATTGTCGACATGTATATGGTTCAGGGACGAATCACGCTTTCTGCTTCAGTGCCGTGACGGAGCAGTACGTGTCTATCGGCGTCGAAATGAACTTTTTGCCCAAAATTGTGTCGCCTAGGTTGACCGATATTGTGGTGGCAGTGTCACGATTTAGGGAGCCATAGCATACACGTAGAAATCTAACTTTGTGCACCTTCAGGGCAATTTAACTGCTATTCGGAATACAGACGAAATCTTAAGGATTCACATGGTTCATTGACCACCGGAGGGAGTTGTTCCAGAAAGATAATGCACGTGCAGTATCTTCAGAATGAAAAAATTACAGCGCATCCATGACCTTCCAAATCGCCCGACCTCAGCCATATCGAGGATTTGTGGGATGACCTCGGGCGAAGTCAACCCCAGACATTATATCAACTGTCGAAGGCATTGCAAGAGGAATGGGCAAGAATTCCACAAGGCCGAATTCAAAGGCCTATTCTGTCCATGCCGAGACGGTGCAGAGCAGTTTTGAGGGTTCATGGTGGATACAACCGATAACGCCCAACTGGGGATGAACGCCTTCACTTATTGAACGTTTTATAAGCTATATATATACATGTTAACAGACATTAATCTTTTATGTTGTAAATTTGGCTGCAACTGATCCAGAATTACAGGATAGCTTAAATTATCACGATACGATGCAATTACGTATATCGTAGCTCAACACATGGGATAAATGATCTGGTCCAAACATCTCTAGAACACGCACTTTTGTGTAATTAGCATAACAGCTCGTTGATGCCCTTCCTATGGGCCAGTATAAAACACTCCTTGAAAAACATTGCAAGAACGTTTACGAGGGTAAAACACAAAATACATGCCATAGCAGCACCAGACCCGTGTATATACAGGGTGTCGTTCCTGATATTGGCACTTTCAAGGAAGGTGTATTGATCTCTGTGCACCATTATTTCTGCCAATTTTATTTGTATTGCTTACAAAAAGGTTGTAAGTTACTTAATTTCATAGATTGTTTGTGTATGGACTTAGGGATAGGATGCCTGCAACGCGCGGACAGTCTACGGGCTGTTGGCATGCTGGAAACAATGTTTCTCTGTCAGTGATTAGCGGACTGGCAAACAGCTGAACCTAAAATGTTAATATCAACCCAAATCAACGACGAGAGTGCTGAATCGATCGAACCGAGCTGGGCTAAACGAAATAGAGCTCAAACGGCAAATCTCTGCAAATGTTCATCAGATTACTGGAGTACGTGTAATGTGCCACCCTTTTACAAATGGTGATATTGCCAACAGACGTCACTTATGGCCACTTATGGCGTACACAAACGTCGAAATCAAATGGTGGTACTGTCAACAGACGTCAATGGTGAACGTCAAAATCAAATGGTGATATTGCCAACAGACGTCAGTACACAAACGTCGAAATCAAATGGTGGTACTGCTAACAGACGTCAATGGTGAACGTCGAAATCAAATGGCCATATTGCCAACAGACGCCAATGGTGAACGTCGAAATCAAATGGAGATATTGTCAACAGACGTCAGTGGTGAACGTCGAAATCAAATGGCCATATTGCCAACAGACGTCAATGGTGAACGTCGAAATCAAATGGTGGTATTGTCAACAGACGTCAGTGGTGAACGTCGAAATCAAATGGTGATATTGTCAACAGACGTCTGTGGTGAACGTCGAAATCAAATGGTGGTATTGTCAACAGACGTCAGTGGTGAACGTCGAAATCAAATGGTGATATTGCCAACAGACGTCAATGGTGTACACAAACGTCGCTGGTCACCTGTACCCGTTAACTCTGCCCTCTCTGGATAGTGGATAAACGTGATCGAGTCTGGCGACGTTGAAATAAACGTCATGCCTCGTCGACCTGAGACGATGGTATGGGTGACATGACTGAGCGAGCCCCCAACCATATTGTGCAAGGAAGGGTCAATGGACTACTGTCGAGACAACATACCAATACTCTTTGTTGTTGCGTTGTAGCGTTTGTGGGTCGACGTTTTGTCTTTCAGGACGGCAACTCGCGTGCAGTTCAGCAGTAATATGGACTTGAACTTAAAACTTGCTAAGAACTTATCATTAGTTTTTACGCTTACTTTAGTATGTTTTTGTTTATTATATTGGGCACAATGTGTTAAGCCCATTTCTGGTGTCCCCCGCCGTGATATTACTGGAATATTGCTAAAAGCGGCGAAAACTAAACTCAGTCAGTCAGTCAGCGTTTATTATTTAGTTATTACCATTGTTTACATATGATTAGTACGAAAACACTATATGTTGTTGTCTATGCTTTGAAAACCAGATTCCGCGTATTAAAATGGAATATTGTATAACGGATTTTTCTCTGATTAATACCCAAACAAAACTGAAATTAAAGTTGTAAAACAATTTACTTGCAGTTTTAGAGGAATACACAAAAAACGTAAATATTACCAAAGTCGGAGAGTATGGTAGCCATGTTAATGACACCAATCTGATTGATATCGTTGTGATTTAGTTGGTAGTAACGTTCATTTTATGGTCCGTCCAATCAAATATAACACGAAAATAACAGAGCGAAACAGTAGCGGTATATGAACCTCCAAGGCAAAGAGCCCTTTGTTGTTTCAACTCAGAAACCCAATTCAAAAAGTTGTAGTATGCATGAATTACAATGTATGTTAAGCAAGTCCGGTTGTACATTTGTCCTGAAATCAGAATAAAATTTTACAACAGAACAGCCAGCCGTGCGAATCTCCAAATGAACAAAATAGCTTGAAGAATAGTTTTAAAGCCTTTACTTGACCTGAAAATAAAGTTTTGTAGCTTACAAACGTTTTCAGGTGTATTGTGTATATACCTTCAGACTTTGAATACCAGAATCTTCAGTTCCAACTTGGCGTCCAAGATAGCCCGAAAGATGTTGGGTAGGAATTATAAAGGGGCTCCCATCGGCCCATGGTACGATGGCGTAGGCTTGCAAATTGGCGATGACAGTAAGGTCTAGCGTTGTCATCCCTGAATATCGGGCGACAGGCAACCTGGGAATGATTACCAAAATATGGCACGATGGCGGTATCCTGTACGTCTTGTTGATAACGCAAATAAGGTTGCGCAACAAAGAGAAAATGACCAGTCTTTCTATATGCTAGTGAAGCGAGCAAAGGTTGGCAACGTACTTCCGTCGCTTCGGTTCGAAAAATATTTTTAATATCAAAATATAATATCGCCACCATCAAAGGTAGACATCCATTTCCTAACAGGGTTGTGTTCTCTCAGATTTCCAATCTCATTTTTAATAATTACTCACGTAAATATATATTTAATTCAACATTTTAAGCGCCGCTCGTGGCATGTCAAATCCTTCTTCGTCTCCATTATCCCTGCTAGCTTCCGGGTCAACGGTTCAATGGTTTTTCAACCATTAAAACCCGTGAAGAGCCGGGTTGGAATTGATCTTCAGTAACCCATGCATATCGCAAGAGGCCACTAACGGGATCGGGTGGTCAGGCTCGCTGACTTGGTTGAATATTTCTGAGTGCGGCGTAAAACTCACTTATTCAACTATTAAAATGAAAATATCCAAAGTGCATGGAGAAACGGTTTGACTACGTTTACGACATTTTACAATCTGTTGTGTCCGTAGCCCCGGATTTTCAAATGTTTAGAATTCCCTTTTCATTTAGGTGTTTCCAAATAAAGACTGTCTATTTCATATTTAACATCGATTGTTATCTTCTTACAGTTTGCCTGTTAAATAGACACTTTCCAAATGTAGTGTCCGTACAGTCGCCTACAGTTTCACAGATTTGTTAAATGCTATTATTGAGAAATTTTGAAAATATTTGAAATATTTATTGGTTATTTATTACCAGGTATTTTCAGAAGTGAAATTGCTACTTTCAGTTTATGTACCTTGTTTTAAAACGTACTGCATCTGCTTTCTCAGACAGAGACAAGGCCCGTGTACCTTGCGGTTTTGTGCAAATGAATAGAAAACATACCGGTCATCATATTTTTTTGTTAAAAAACCTACCTGTTTATTACAGGAGACGTTTACTATATCTTCAGTGCTATACAGCACCTTGCAGTGTCCGTAGGCCATGGAATGTAAATATGTTTGTGATGAGTTTTAGCCAAAATTGGATAAAATACGAAAACTCATTTTAGGCATAAATAACTTACAACAGCGGTGCCACCATGCAGGAAAGTCCAGCAAGGATCCTGCCGACGGACTAGAGAAGCAAATTCTTACTGATTCTGTAAGGCAATTCACTGTAACACCGATTTACATTTAATATTTGAGTATCTGACGACCCAGGTTCGATTCCCCACATGGGTACAAGGTGTGAAGCCCATTTCTGGTGTCCCCCCGCCGTGATATTGCTGGATTATTGCTAAAAGCGGCGTAAAACCAAACTCACTAACTCACTCACTCTAATGATCAGGTAGAGAGTTGACCGCAATCACTCAATGTGACTGGAGAGCAGACATGGGTTCAATTACTTTGAAATGTAATTAATTAAATCACAATTACTTTGATTTTCCTCAATTACAATTACACCTAAATTAAAATATAATTAATTAAATTTCAATTACATTACCAATGTAATTAATTACATTACAAATTACAAACACAACAAAAACAACACAAATATATTTCTGTATTTCTTTAATCATCAAACAGTGAAAGGCAAAATTAGGATTGTTTAATATATAAACTTAAAACAGGTTTCATTCTGTTTTTTGTGTTTTTCATGTGTCCATTGTCATTAGTCGAAAGTTCTACGAACTTTCACACCTTTGCTCACAATCAAGTGGCAGGCTGAACAGCGGAACCTTTGACACAGATTCTCTTCAGAATATGTCCATTGGACTTGATCATCATCAATGTCTCAAAGGTTAGATAGATAGATATTCTTTATTTCCTCCAACTGAATGAAGATTACAATGTGTGGTAATAATATATTTTACATCAAATGATTAAGATAGGTTATTGATAGAGTCACAAATGTTCATATACATACAAGTGTTTTAGCAAGTATCGCCATTTCCTTATAAAATGGCTTACATTAATTATTACATTTCCCCATACATCTCTTTGTAGTTCCATGATACACTCTATTGGACATCCACCAAGTAAAAAATGCAAGAATAACATCATCATCTTGATCCCAGATCTTAACAAAAGTTTCTACATCCAGAATATCACATATGGAGTTAAAAAGTTCATTTCTGTCATTCATATTTATCGTACATGACATAAACACGTGCTTTACAATATCATTGGCGACAGTTTTACATGAACATTCTCTTGAAACAATTTCAGCTGATCCATAGTATACAAGTCTTGCAATATCAATTAACTGGTCGTTCTTCTCTGCAGCTAGCATCCAGAGATAGTGTTCATTATTGGGATCTTATATTGATATATCTTGACAGACTAAGTCTTGAATTAAGATGAACATAAAATAGATTTTCTCGATGAGATTTAGTAGCATCATTTACGGCATTGGACCAGCATTTCTTACTGATGAATTGACCATTATTGACATAGTTAGCTAGTATATCGTTTAGGTTATACTTATGTACAAGTTGCAGCATATTGTATATCGGGGATTTTCTACTATATACATTGCATGTAGAGCTATCTGTACACATAAATTGACCAAGGCGAACTAGAAACATTACTTTAAAAACACAGTTATACTTTGCATTACATAACCTTCCTAATAGGTAGAGGGCTCTTTTATCTATGTAATACTGTAGTGGCATGATACCGATACAATCCAATACAACAATACTGGGAGTGCGCTTGTGTAGTCCCTGAATTTTTTTACAGAATTGTCGTTGTACAACTTCAAGTATTTCATACTCTTTAAGAGGAAGTTTACCCCATACGTTACATCCATAGAGGCCACATGATAAGATTACCCTCTCCCAGATACGTGCTGCAGATATTGGGTTAAGACCTCCAAAATACAATCCATTATTATGATTAGTGTTCATGAGTACTCGTAGCTTTTCACATGCAGATTTTGTACGTTCAAGTGATGATTTATCTGTACTGAGATATACACCTGCATATTTAATAGATTTCCTTTGTGGAACATGTATATCACCAATTAATACATTACTGATGTTAACGTTATTGTTTGAGCATTCAAAGTGTAGAACCGCACTCTTGCTTACATTATATTTTAGCTGCCATTTATGAGCATAGTTTTTAGCAACATCGAGAAGATTTTGCAGGCCTTTGGTAGAGGAACTCATCAGAGTAGTGTCATCAGCAAGAAGAATCCCAGGGCATTTACCCCATGGCAAAATTAAGCCAGAATCTGAATTCCCAAGTTCATATAGGAGGTCATTAATAAATAATGTGAATAGCCAGGCGGACATTACTCTACCTTGGCCTACTCCTTGATTGACGGGGAATGTATCCGATTTATACCCTTCAAAGCATACAAATGATTTCATGGAGCTATAGGAGAGCCTTAATATTCTCCATAGTTTACCCGTTATTCCAATATCATACAGTTTAATAAATAAGCCATCAAGCCACACCCGATCAAATGCCTTTTCATTATCTAAGAATGCACAGTATACAGGCGACATCCTTTCATTGTAATATGCAATGTTTTCTTTTAATGTCAGTACGGCGGTTTCAGCACCATAGTGACGCCTAAATCCAAATTGCAGAGGATGGGGAAATTCTATCCTAGTATCTATCCAGGACTCTATTCTGTTAAGGAGAAGTCTTTCAAAGAGTTTACTTAACACAGAAGTCATGGTTATTCCTCTATAATTGGCAGGGTCATGTTTTGGTTTACCGTTGCCCTTGTGTATTGGAAGAATTTGACCTATAGAAAATGATTTAGGAATGTATTCGAACGTAATAATGGCATTGAATAGTAAGGCAATATGATGCAGCAGCGATCTACCAGCCTTCTTTATGTGCTCATTCACTATACCGTCAGGACCAGGCGACTTTCGTACTTTAAGTCGTTTTACTGAACAATGGATTTCATCTTCAGTGAATGGACAGTGCAATGGCGAACCGATGTCGTTATGCATGTCATCGCTTGTTTCAATATTAGCAATTTGCTCTTTCACATTCTGAGCATGTACATAGTCACATTTTACATCAGGGGAAGGAGTAGCTAGTGAATGGAAATAAAGTCCAAACAGACTGCAAATATCCTTTCCCTCGTAGCAAGTTTGAGAATCATAGGTAAGTTTTTCAATATTACCTTTGCAGCGTTTGTAACGTTTTGTAGTTTTGTAAAATTCTTTAACATCTACTTCTGCTGCTTCGTAGATTTCATCAAATCTATTTTTAGCTAACTGGTGTTTTGCATGGCGATGTTTCTTACGAAATAGCCGTTTACTTTCTTTATATTTTGCATAGGCAGCATCGTTTTTATCCCTAACTTTACCATTTGCAACCCACTGACGGCGACAATTTCGCATTTCTTTATGCAGATTATTAAGACCATCTTTCTTCCAGTAAGGTTTAAGAAATGGCCTAAAGCGTGTGGATGGAATACTTCCGGCAGCAGAAGCATGTAAGGAGCCTGTGATATAATCACAATAGTATTCGATGTAGTCTACATTGTTATCAAAGTGAGCATTGTTATGCTCTTAGGCCTGCATCTCTCTGGCCTGAATGTCTTCTCCGTAACACCGAATAGCCTCTCAACTGGGTCTGACGACGTAGGTATAGCCAGGTATTTCTTGGCAAGTTCGCTAAGGATAGGGAACACATTCTTCTGCTCCTTCCAAATTTGCAGGGGGTTACAGTCTGCCATACTGGTTGGCTGTGCCAGCTATTCCTTGACCTCCTGCTGTGCAGGCACTGATGGCCTGATTAAAGGTTTGCTCTTCATGTAGCTGAACAGTTTGGCTCTCTTCTTTTGTGGTGACTGCATATCAGCTTCTTCATTGGAGACGGTTCTAGGAGATGAAGTCTGCAGTTTTGAAATCAGTGTATTTGTGACTTTTTTGGTTTCCTCTTGACTACTGCACCAGTTCAACTTGAACTTTGGCTCTAGGGTACTAGCCATCACATACCCATCGTTTGATTCGTAAGGGGAAAGTCTCTTGATGAGAGAAGCTTTAATGGCGGCAACCAACTTGTTGTTGTATTTTGATGTAATACTTTCAGTCTGGGATTTTAATCCTTTCACACATGGCACAACAAGACTCGCTGTGACAAATGTTCTGTCCCTGTACAAGATCTGTGGCCTCTGCAAATGGTGTCAGAATGTCGGCAATGTCAGACAAAATGTTAAATTTCGTGAGACCAGAGACCATATAATAGATTGTATGGTCTCTGGTGAGACTTGAGGCATGTACTTTTTCAAGTTTCTCCTCTGGGACATCCAGGATGGATTTTATCATCCTTAATTGTGAATTCCATATTGTCTGTGTTGAATTGTGGAGTTTTCTTTCATCCGCAAGGATCTCAGAGGCAAGAGTTGATCTCCTCACATGGGACACAATATTAGATGCCTTGGCAATGATTTTGTTGATCTGCCCACCTTCCCCGAGTCCATCGTGTACAGTCAGCTGTAAGGTATGGGCGAAGCAGCTCTGATGCTCCGCATCTGATGTGTCCACCTTGTCTTCTGACAGGCTCTCTTCTTCACCGTCGCACTCATCTTCCTCCTGGTCTCTCTCATCGTCTGGACTTCCTTCCACAAACCCTGGCAGGTCGACTCTGAAGGCTTTCTTCATGTTGCTAGCATTGTCCGTTACAATGTTTGTGATCTTAGTGCTTAGGTTGAAGGTAGCAACTGTTTCTTCATAATGCTGTAGGATATTCTCATCCACTCTGTGACAAAAAACAAACATTCAAAACAATTACAACTGTGTTTAGTAAAGTTTCATTATGCGATGCTAACCATCTGAACTATGTAACCACTAAAACTTTGTTAACAACTGATTCCTAATAATCCATGACAAATTAGATAAAACACATTTTTGAAAAAACAATTGGGATAAAATACTTTTTTTAATAAAATCAAATTTATTTAGTATTTCCAGTGAAAGGCAGTTCTATACCTTGTGGTGACAACAAGATTAATATTTTAATTGTACAGAGGTCATTATATTTCATAATATACAGATGTAAGCAGTCAGTATTTTTTCACTGAAAAGGTGGTTTTGCGGCCATTTTGTTTTCAGTTTTTGAGGTTCATAAACAATTCTTTTTCAGTTGGTATTCTATATTTTCGTGATTAGCACTCTTTAAACATTAAAATAAGTCAGGTTTAATTTTTTTTAGAAAATAGATATACAGTCACAGGTGAAGTTATACAGTGCACACCTACCACTACTTGAGGCGACTATGGCGGCCATTTTGTTTTTCGAATGCCTCAACATCTTTTATTTGAGCCTTTTTCCAGAATTCGGCCTAGTCTATCAGCTGTGTGTCGGCCTGTAAACTGCTAACACCCGAGTGTGACGGACTCCAAGTGCCAGTTACCGAAGTAGTGTCCAGTTATTCCTATGAATCCTCTCATTTGTCGACTTAACCACAGATCAATTGTCACACACTCACTCTCAGTTTTCTCAAAGTCCTGTTTCATAGCTAGAATTATTTCTTCACATTTCTTGATGATGAGACTTGACGTCAAATGTTTACGAGTTTACGGAATCTTGGTTCCATGCAGTGAAGGAGGTCTCGAAAGTAGGAGTAGAGAGTGGAGAGAGGAGCAGGCAAAAGATCTTGTGATGTCAGCCATGGTTAGGTTTGTCAGGTCAGGTGTTACCTAAGAGGGCTCAGTCATCAGAAGATGATTTCACTACTTTACTGAGATATTATCTTCATCAGAAGCGCAAGCAAAACGTCCTATACAGTTCTCTCTCTTGAGAATGTTACTACATAGCAGTCGATTCTTCCAAAACAGGTTCGTCAGTAAGTTCTAGAGTCACTTCATGTTGACATTGGACATATGGGTAGAGATGGGACTTTGTCTTGGTTTAGGAAAGATTCTGCTGGACTGTAATGGCAAGTGATACTGAGATATGGATAAAAAATTGTGAATTGTGAAAATCTCAGATAAACATCTCGCCATATCCGCTTTCCCATTGATCTAACGTTTGGTGTAAACCAGGAGAATGGCGAGAAATCTTTAGTCTCACACACAACATCTGATAATCTGCAGCATTCGTATGTGCTGGCGTCCACTGCTACTAGAGGAACTCAAGATAAACAGAATCTGGGATATGATTTTAAAGTAAGGGGATCGAGCTTCGAGGTCGGTGACTGAGTGTTAGTTTGCGTGTAGCGGCATATTGTCTCATTGGATTTGGGATTGAGACATATCAAGTTTTACGTTTATTAGGGATGATTTTTATGGAGACGCATGTACATTGTGAGTGACGAACAAAATGGTCCCCCGCCAAAATACAAAACAAAACAAAATAAAATATAGAAATCAACATCACCCCCACTAGCCATAAATTATGAACGGTCCCTTAGGTGGTGTGTATTTTGTTTAAGGTTCTGGCATATATCGTAATACATGTACATCGTAATACCACGTCTATAGATTTCAGGGGCGGTGGGGTAGCCTAGTGGTTAAAGCGTTGGCTCGTCACGCCGAAGACCCAGGTTCGAATCCCCACATGGGTACAATGTGTGAAGCCCATTTCTGGTGTCCCCCGCCGTGATGTTGCTGGAATATTGCTAAAAGCGGCGTAAAAACAAACTCAGTCAGTCAGTCTATAGAGTTAAAAAGTATAGGACAATTGGTCCTATAGAGAGTATGCATGATTATTTACTATTTTCTCTCATTACGTCAACAAGGCAGACTGAAAGCAGTTCCGGGGAAAAAGTTACTTAGTAATTCACTCGGGTGAAATATCGATTCTGTATTTTCATAAATATACTATCCAAAAAAAGAAACACATAGGCGTTTTGTATTTTTAAAAATCTATTAATTACCTATTGTGCTCAAACAATCGTCAAAATATGTATCAAAAGTGTTGATAACATGATTTTACACAATTGCACAAGTAAAAAAAAGGCTTTACCTGAAAATGTTGATTTTGATGAGATTTCTTACAAGGATTAAAAAAACACCACCACAACGCAACAGGAATCACCTTCCAGTTGAAATTGTGCAGCAAAGAGCATGCACTGTCTGGCTATAAAAATCCAGATTACTTTCGGAAATCGGCATTCGTTTTGAAGGAGTTTCAAGGTCAAATCACTACGCCACGTCTTGACTCTGAGACACGGAACATCGTCATTGAAAGAATGCACGCCATTACCAATCTTCTGTTGCCAGGCGTCGCACGATACCACGGCTTGCAGCTCGTTACAACCAAACAGGTATAACAAATGACTGCCCCGTACAGGCAGACCTCGAGTCACCACTGCAGCCCAAGTTCGATACATCCGTGGTACTACATATGCGTGATCGCACTGCCACGGGTGAGAGCACAGTAGCCAGGGTGCCTGGACTTCGGAGGATACCCGGTGAAACTGTACGGAACAGGTTGAGAGAGCTAGGGGATCCGTGCTACGTCGTCACCATCGCTCTCAGCGCACAAAGTCTATTTGTGGACGAGTTATTCATATACAAATGTATGAAAATACAACATTTTCGCAACAGATTTCTGGGTTATGCGTTTCTTTTTTTGAATAGTATATGTTGCATTTTCCACACAAGTTCATAGTAGCAAATGATGACACGCATGGTGGTAATTGCGCAACAAAATTGTCTCACGTCTCTTTCGTCAAAACATGGATGTTCCACTTTTGTTTGGTTAAAAACATACGTTTCTCCGATCGGTTCTTTAAAGAATAGCTGTCTATATGCACGTTATTGGCTGTAGGGTGTTGCTGCAAAATTCCTCGTTTAAGGGGGCGGTTGGGTAGCCTAGTGGTTAAAGCGTTCGCTCATCACGCCGAAGACCCGGGTTCGAGTCCCCACATGCATACAATGTGCGGTGCCCATTTCTGGTGTCCCCGCCGTGATATTTCTGGAATATTGCTAGAAGCGGCATAAAACCCAATTCACTCACCCACTCACTCCTCTTTATAGTACAAAGACGCTGATCACGACAAAAAGTGATATTTTATAAACGAGTGTTTGCAAAGCTAAACTTAGAAGCTGCAGTGGCGAGGGGTAATGTGCAGCCCAGTGTTTATGGTGCCATGGCCTTTGTGAGGACAATGCATACTCTCAAACAAATGTAGGGGAACCTGAACTTCCAATTTTGATAGGAAGTATAAGCGTTAACAAACCTTTCAAAGACAAACATCTTATGAACGCACCAACGTTTCTCTTTATCACCACCCCGAAACACAACACATAGGATGAACGCGCAGTAATCCCATACACGTGCATGGGGTGTCATTCTTGATTTTTGACGTGCAAGTGGTGATGTGCTCTCAAAACATTCATGGCACCCATGAAAGGCCACCTCCTCGTGGTGGGTGCTGGGTCACGCTAAGCGCCTTTCAACCCCCCGTTGTGGACCCGGGGGGGATATTTTGGTCCACCAACCCGTTTGCCGTGGGTTGCGCCCCTGTGTCGGTGGAGGACGGGAGGCTGGTGGTTGAGGGCACTGGGAGCCTGGAACCGTGTTCCTCTTGCCCAACACACCACTTCGCCCCTTACTTCACCTAGACGGGTGGTGGAACTGGCCCGGTTCCATCAATCGGCTGGTCACGCCATGCCCTGTGCATGGAAACATTCATTTTGAAATTGTGCAATTTCAACATTATTCTGATTGATTAAAATGAATGTCATTAATAAAATGTTCAAATGAAACTTGCCTAGAGTCCTATGCCAGAAGGCGGTGGCTCATGGGCCAATCTGGCAATAAAGACCTCTGAATTCTGTGTTTCTCCAGAAAGGTGTTAAGGGCGAACCAGTCTGACATATATTCTGTTAGATTCGACAGCTATTCAAGTATTTATTTGCTGGAGTATAACATCCCTGTAACCCTGGTGGAACATGCTGGTTTCCGCTGTACCACCGTCCTTGTTGACACTCCATGGTGGGTGGGGAGCAGGGATGTTGAACACTTTTCCTACATTATGGCTCTTTCTCTTCCATCTGGTTCATCTAAACATAAACGTAGATATGTAGAATCTACATCGTCGGATGAAGGATCTTCTGACACTGTCGAATCGTGGCCGAGGTTTATTGTCATATCCTCTGTAGACGATACGCCGCTACAACTTAACCCCTTTGCAATCTCCAAGGGCATTCATGGTGTCTGTGGGGAAGTGAAGGACGTTACACGGCTTCGAAATGGCTCACTGTTAGTGGAATGTACCCGTAAGCAACAATCTGTCAATTTGTTGAAACTCAAACTCTTTGTGAATAGACCCGTTGTTGTGTCAGTGCACAGAACGTTGAATTCCTGCAGAGGTATAGTCAGAGACAGGGCCCGTTGCCTTTCTGATATGAACGAGGATGACATCGTCAATGAACTAAAAAAACCAGGGCGTAACCGCAGTAAAGCGTTTTTCGAAAAAGAAGGATGATGGCACAATTGTCCAGTTGAATACGTACTTGTTTACGTTCTCACTTTCCGCACTACCAAAAAGTATAAAAGCTGGGTACTTTAACATCGGAGTTGAGGTGTATGTTCCAGCTCCGCTCCGATGTTTCAAATGCCAAAAGTTTGGTCATGGGGCCAGGTTCTGCCGTAACACCACTGTATGTTCCCGTTGTGGTGGTGCACATGAACTCTCTGAGTGCACTAATAGCATCAAGTGTGCTAACTGCAGCGGAGAACACTTGGCCTCATCAAAATCATGCCCCTTCTACGAACGCGAGACTAACATCCAACGGATAAAGCATACTAACAATATTTCTTATGCTGAAGCTAAAAGCAGGTAACTGTTTCAACCAAATCAACCATTTCATATTCCAGTGCAGTTTCTTCCCATGTCACTACTTTCAGACCTCCCATGACATCAACGTCGTGTCAAACGTCACTATCCTGGGTAAATGAACAGTTAACAATAGATGAGGCAATTCAGACCTCTCAAATGTGCATCGCTAGTGTTTCGACATCGGCATCCCAGACGGAGACTGTCACATCACTGCCTTCAGCAGACCCTGCGTCCGAACCAGAATGTGCCATAAATTCATCACAGCCAAATAAATCATCAAAAAAATGAGAAAAAGGAAAAGAAAAAATCGAGAGGAAGGACTAGGGCCCTCCAACATTTGGAGGTGCCTCCCTCTCAGTCGTCCCCTGTAAAGGTTCAAAATCAATTTGAACCTTTGGAGATGGAGGTCAATCCCTCTTTCCCAGTCCCTGGGAGTAGACCTCACTCCAATCCCAGTTCTCCAATTGATCCTCCATGAGTGGCTCAAATAACATTGTACAGTGGAATTGTAGAGGACTAAGAACTAATTTTAATGATTTACAACTACTAATACAAGATTTCACACCATCAGCATTTTGTTTACAGGAGACGTACCTAAAAAAACACAGATCAATTTGATATCCGGCAGTATACTTCATATAACTTCTTTTCTCCTCCGGGACTCCGAGCTACTGGAGGCTCTTCAATTTTGGTGCGACAGGGTGTTATACATAGCCCTGTTCCCCTAAATACAACACTTCAGGCTGTTGCAGTCAGGTTGACTTTACACATTGCCTTTACATTATGCTCCCTTTATGTGCCGCCATCTTCCACTCTTCACCAAACTGATCTTCAGGCTCTTTATGACCAGCTCCCCAAACCGTGTATCATTATGGGTGACTTGAACGGTCATAATCCTCTTTGGGGTAGTTCTCATACAAACAGAAATGGGACAGTACTAGAAGATTTTATTTCAAACAACGATCTGTGTATATTTAATGATAATTCGAAGACATACCTACATCCTGGCACAGGCACATATTCTTCTCTTGATTTATCACTCACTCACACAGATCTGTTGAATGAATTTGAATGGTCAGTCCATAACGACCTGTGTGGCAGCGACCATTTTCCAACCATTCTTAAAACAATAACTCCTGCTGATGTTGCTCCATCATCAAGATGGAACTTCAACAAAGCAAACTGGCCTTTGTTTGAATTACTATGTATTGACAAACTAAATCCTGCTCGTTTTATTGATGCTCTTGATTCAGTGCAATTATTCTCTGATGAACTACGCAAAATAGCTGATGAGTGTATTCCTAGGTCCTCTACAAATCCACACATACGTAAACCATGGTTTAATAATGACTGCAAACAGGCTAGAAAGGCACGGAAAAAAGCTGAATACTATTTCCGTCGCCACCCAATGGTGCATAATTTAGATAAATTTAAAATTTTAAACGCTAGAGCACGTCGAACATTTAAGCAAAATAAGCGCCAGTCTTGGCAAAATTACGTTTCGAAACTAAATTCACGGACGCCGATGTCCAAGGTATGGAATATGATCCAGAGAATTAAAGGTAAAGGGTACCAAATCAAGCATTAATCATCTCAAAACTGGGGACGAATTGTTAACAGATAAATCTGACATCGCAAATAAACTGGGTGAAACACTTGCAAAGCATTCTTCCTCGTCAAACTATGTTCCTAAATTTCAAATAAATACAAACAATTGCAAGAAAAGAAGAAAATCAATTTTCATTCAGATAATGGGGAAGACTATAATGAAATCTTTTCTATCCACGAGCTTCATACTGCTCTTGACCAAGCTCACAATACTGCAACAGGGCTGATAACATTCATTATCAACTCTTGAAACACTTACCTGAATCCTGTTTAGAAACACTATTAAATATTTTTGATGACATTTGGACATCTCGTCAATTTCCTTCTTCTTGGCGTGATGCCATTGTTGTACCCATACCTAAACCTGGACGTGATCATACAGATCCCTCAAATTATAGGCCCATTTCCTTGACTAGTTGTGTTTGCAAAACCATGGAGCGCATGGTCAATAACAGATTAACTTGGTACTTAGAGTCCAATAATTTAATCACAAATATCCAATGTGGTTTTCGTAAAATCGCAGTACCATTGACCATTTAGTTCGATTGGAGTCATTCGTTAAGAATGCCATTCTTAACAAGCAGCATGCAGTGTCAATATTTTTCGATTTAGAAAGCCTATGACACGACATGGAAGCATGGCATTTTACAAGATTTACATGATTTTGGTTTACGAGGCCGTTTGCCTCAGTTTATATCCGAGTTTTTAACTGATAGGCAATTTCAAGTCCGCGTGGGTTCTACCCTGTCTGACCATTATAACCAGGATCAGGGTGTCCCACAAGGTAGTATTTTGTCTGTCACATTGTTTAGTGTTAAGATCAACAGTTTATCCAAGGTCTTAAGTGATTCAATCGATGGGTCACTTTTGTGGATGATTTTAATATTTCTTGTCGTGGTAAAAGTATGCATACTATTGAACGGCAACTGCAGTTGTGTTTAAACAAAATAGATAAATGGTGTCTTGAAAACGGCTTTAAATTTTCTAAATCCAAAACTAATTGTATCCATTTTGTAGAAAATATAAACCGCATAAAGACCCGGAACTGTCTCTAAATGGCTCTCCCATCAAAGTCGTTAAGGAAGCCAAGTTCTTGGGTTTAATGTTTGACTCGCATCTAACTTTTCTTCCCCATATCAAGTCCTAAAAACTAAATGCTTGAAGGCACTTGACTTGTTGAAAGTCGTTTCCAATTCTAAGTGGGGGAGGGATCAAGCCACCCTCCTACAATTATATCGATCATTGGTACGTTCCAAACTTGATTATGGCTCCATCGTTTATGGTGGAGCCTGCAACAGTAATCTAAAACTTTTAGATTCTGTCCACCACCAAGGTCTAAGACTATGTCTTGGTTCCTTTAGAACTTCACCTGTTGACAGCCTCTACGTCGAGGCTGATGAGCCATCTCTTACACAACGCCGTATAAAATTAACTTTACAGTATATTACAAAACTTTATTCCAATGAGTCAAACCCTGCATATAACTGTGTCTTTAATCCCCTATATGAAGATCTGTATAACAAAAGCCTTCTCTTGTTCCGCCTCTTGGTATAAGAGTGAAACCTTTCCTTTCTGCTGCTGGCATTGAGCTAGAACATATAGCTCCTTCCCGTCTTCTTTCTTCTCCTCCTTGGCAGTTGGTTAAGCCACAGGTTGACCTAACTCTGACAAAGTTTAAAAATCAGAAACAAATGAATTACAATATAAACAAGAGTATAATCAATTAAAAGTACATATAATACATATAAATCCTTATTTACAGATGGGTCCAAGGACGGTGGCGCAGTGGCTAGTGCCACTGTCATTGGATCAGAACAATATCTTCTCGACTACCAGATAACAGCTCTATATTTACAGCAGAAGCAAAAGCCATCTTAACAGCTCTCGAATATATTCAAAGGCATCCTAAACATAAACAATATATCATCTTTTCTGACTCTCTGTCTTGCCTTCAGGCGATTAAAATCTATCTTGCAAACATCCACTTTTAATTGAAATAATTGAATTATATAATGACCTTGCTACTGGCCAATGCGACATCGTCTTTTGTTGGTTACCCAGCCACGTTGGCATTTCTGGGAACACAATGGCCGATCTTGCTGCTAAGGCAGCACTCAACAAATCTGTGACACCACTTCTTATTCCTTACTCTGATTACAAAGCTGCTATTAGATCTTATATCCGTGATCTGATGCAAAGAAGTGGGACACCCAAGTCGGTATAAATAAATTACATGCAATAAAACCAACTATTGGTTACACCTACTTGGGCTGTCAGTCCAGATTTGAAGAGGTCATCATACGACGATGTCGTATTGGCCACACAAGATATACGCATGAGTACCTATTAAAAGGTGAGGACCCTCCGTTTTGTATCCCTTGTGATGAAAGAATCACGGTCAAGCATGTCTTGCTTGACTGTGTTGAGTATTCCATCACAAGGGATAAATATTTTCAATCACGAACTATGAAGGATCTTTTAAATAGTATCAGTTATCATTTAATTATTGAATTTTTAAAAGAATTAGATTTGTTAACAGATTTGTAAATAGCTAAATATTTTATGATTGGAAGTTCGAATAAGTACCACAGATTGTTAGTGGCTGTATCCTCGAGGGGGGTTAAAGTAGCGTAAAATTATTGTCCTCCCGAGAGGGTACGTAAGTCCCAAAACATTCAAAGTAAATTTCAACTTTCCGTTTTTTAATCGTAGAATATGTGTAATTTTAACGTATGGCTAGATTTATCTCAATTGCTAACAGCTGAGGGGATGATGTAAATCCAGCTAGGGCCCATGCAGGAAGCAAATGTACTGTAAGTCCCCATGGTCTCTAGTATGGTGATCTAACTTCAGTTGTTGGCGATCTATAGCCCGTTTTTAGATTGTGTTGTCCCCTATAGTTAAAGAGAGAGAGAGAGAGTTAAGATGCTAAGCTCATCGTATATAGATAGATGAAAATTTAAAGTTAGTATTACCTCCCCTATCGCGATTTTTTTCCTTACAATGACGGGATTCATCATCTTGCATGAAAATAGGAATTAATCTGATTAAATGAGAAAGGATATGGCCAGAATAGGCACGATATCTGCTAACGGGCCAATCGCCAAGTACAGGATGCCAAGAGCAGAGAGGTTCCATATAATCTAAGACGTCATACAGAACACTGTAAGCGCTCCCCCGCAACCGCGCCAGGGATACAGTTCTTGTGACTATTGTTTACGCTCCGTTATTGGAACAACTTGCTTGGGGGAAGTGTTGTTTCTGATAAAGATCGGATATTTGCGAAACAGTGACATACTCCAGAACGCCAGGGTACCTTCAAGAGGAGTATCAACAGCCAATATAAAAGTCTTCCCTTTTTCCACATGTCATCATAAAGTCAACCATCAGGATTCACCTAACTCTATCTGTTAACTAGTTCCAAAAACTTCGAAGTAAATAATGGTTTGTTTACACTGGATGCGACCTTTAGAAAGATCAGGAAATGCGTAATATGACGCACATTTAAGGACTGACTGACTGAGTTTAGTTTTACGCCGCTTTTTGCAATATTTCAGCAACATCACGGCGGGGGACACCTGAAATGGGCTTCACACATTGTACCCATGTGGGGATTCGAACCCGGGTCTTCGGCGTGACGAGCCAACGCTTTAACCACTAGGCTACCTCACCGCCCCCGCACGTTTAAGGAGAAATGTACATGCAAAAATCGCTTACTTTCCTATTGAAACGAAACGCAATTTCAGAATCACAGCAATGTTGATATCACTACCGGTGTCTTCCAATTCTTCCTACAGTCCCATTCTGCCTACTCGTTAAAACAACATGGTACGGTCCAGTGATCAGGAAGTAAGGTTAATGTGCTGACCTAATATACCTTTACTAAAATGAACTTGACCTAACGTTAATTGAAGGCAATAAGGGAAAAATGACAAAAAATAATGTTTCTAGGTATAAAGTATCTGGAATTGACAAAATGTCATGGGATATATTACATACTCTTGGTCAGTCATGATACAGAGATTTTATTTTACTCATTATCAAGGAGGTCACATAAATAACAATTACTTTGCAAATTTAATCAAATGTCCAGCAGCATCAAGGAACTCGAGTGGTGGTTTCCTGCCAGTCTGGAGGTGCTCTTTCAGTCTGAGAAGTCTGGCATCTAGTTCCCTGTACAAGCCTGCGTGCCTTGGGCTGGGCACCACAATCCATCTTTGCACCACAATCCATCACGGCACGCTTTGCCTTCATTCGTGACCAACTCGTGTTATTCCGGACAAGCCGAATAGCGACTCGTGCCCCTCTGGACATTCGTAACTAATCGTGTCATTCCGGCAAGCCGGATGGAGTCTCGTACCCCTCTCGTGGCCATGTTTACGACTGGGCCCTGTCTAAGCGCAAACGGGCATGTAGATGAAAATAGTCTAGTACTATTACAAAGGAAAGATAACTCTGAATTTCCAAACATGGATCACAGAATATCCTACATCCCGTGGGCAAAACAGCAGTACAGTCATTCCCTTTGTAAATATGTTTCAGTGTTTAAAGTTTTTGATCCTTTAGCTCAAAGTTTAAGTTTAAATTGTTCATTGCATAGGTTAGCGAAGTTTCAAAGTTCAACGGTGCCGCCATTTTCATGCTTCGAAATGCGTTTTACTAAGCGCGATTTGATTGGTTTGCCACGATTCTTCGCAATTATGGCGTACAATAAGGGTACGAGTCTTCTTGTAGGTCACGGAAAGAGACGAGTAGTTACGAATGCCCTCTGGAAGGATTTCATATTGGCGCATGAACATCAGAACTACTTTAAACAGGAACGATAACTCTATTCTTGTAGGATTCCAATGGTACTTAATATCACCGAAGTAATCATACATTGTATTGCTGTTTATGTTTTAAAGAATTAAACCTTTTTGATACAACTAAAAGAAGGAGAAAACCTTATTTGTTACAGACTTATTCTGACGTAATTATTACCAGATGTTCACCTTATATTTCCAATTATATTTCTAAATAGGGTTTGATAATCACAAATGGGATTTGTTTTATTAAATATGTAAATAACATTTAGTAAAGCTACATTAAATCCCAAAGCACAAACTCAAAAATGACTTTAAAATATTTCTCAAACTGAACATTCGTGTTACCTGGAAATTCGTGGAATTTTGAATGAATTCGCTGAAAAATATATGAATTACCAAAAAAAGAGTCAGTCTAAAATATTCCCAAAGATGTGAAATATATGCCCAATGTTAAAGATTAAAGTTGATTAGTTACATGCAGATATATTTCTAATATTAATGTTTTGAAACTCGTAGCGTTTATAATTACATTTCCTAAAATTGTTGGAAGCGCACGTACAATCTCCATAGCAAGCCCGACAGATCGTCAGAAATACCCTCAGTTGGAAACACGATAGCCGTAATGTCAACAAACGCACGTGCGTGTATTTGAATCGCTCACCGTCAATCGCATGATTCTTATCGAAAACTTCATCCCAGGAAGCAAAATCCTGTTAGCTAAGTTCTTTGTACTTTCAATATGACGATATATATTTGTCATGATTTTTTAAACAATGACATAATGCCATAAACGATTTAAGTACTCGGGATTATTTTTACCAAAGCACCGCAGTCATTTACGTGCGTTCTGATTGGTTTGTCGTATTTTCGCACATAACAAGCATCGAGAGGGGGACGAGTCTTCTTGGAGGTTACGGAAAGGGGCGAGTGGTGACGAATGGCTTTGCCTTGTCTATTGATTCAACCTTCTTGATGTTTGTGACAAAGACGAAGATGTTCGGGTGGGCTTTTGCGATCAGGTTATTCAACTTATGACGCCATCCCTCAAGATGGTTATTCGTCCTGGGCCCAATGTTGCTGAACTGTGTCCAGATTCCTACAGGAAAGCCTGCCTCTTAGTGCCTCTCATGTGCTTGTCATATAGTCATTGAAGTCCTATATTTTCTGATTCAGGTCCTTCATCCATGGCGGCGATCCAAGTGTCCTGTACCATGTCTCGTGGAAGGAGTGGTAGGGCAGCTGGTCTCCTGACCTCAGCCTGTACTTGTGGGATTTCCCTGTAGTCACTGGCCAGTCCCTTTTCAGACACATTTCACCAAACAGCCTGTGTGAAGTGGAAGCATCCACGCACCTCACCATCCTGATAAATTTCCTCCACTGCCCTGATGGCTGACACCTCAAAGTCTGTTTGGATCTCCTCTGGTGCAACTTCAGCTCCTACTCTGTTCCTAGAACCTTGCTCCTGTTCCATTAGAGGTAGGACTTCACACTGGAGAAGGATGGTACTGATGTTGGGTCGGGTATAAGAAAAAACTCCAAACAATTAGACATATCTTTATTGGATTATAAGGACCAACCACAACTTTGAAACTTTAACTTGCAATTCATTATCACCAATACCACCATGTCGTTTAATTTAATTTAAGTGAAACTGTATTAATTACCCTTTCTCAAAAATCAACAACATACCATTTCGTGACTGGTAAATGGGTTGTTCTATTATATTAGTTAAAAATCATTTCCCATTCTGCCTACAGTAATTTTTGTAGGCAAACTGGCATGTAGGCAAATTGGGACTGTAGGCAGAATGGGATGTAACCTCCCTACCAGTGGACGAGTTTCAAAAAACTAGGTTTTCCCTTCAAATATACCATTACAACATTTCCTCAGAATTTCCCTTTATGTAGGCACCGGCGCCTGAATGCAAAAGTCTGGGAGCAGTAGCTGGGACACTGCCGAATGATCACAGCCCTGCATGCATCGAGAGGCGGCCCTGTTCAACATGATTAACTCACTTTAAATTCGTTAATATTAATTGAATTCTTTTAAATTAAACATAACTTAAATAGCTGAAAGAAATACTATTTGAAAGATATTCACCTTCAATGTGATTGTTTGTGCTTGTTGTCTGTCGGAAGCTGGATAGGCTTGAAGGGGACATGTTCTCTTGTACATCCATTGGATCCTCATGTAACCCACTAGCTGACGAAGCTTGTTGCTGGGGGTGACGGTCTCGTCAGCTCTCAAACGTCAGACGGATCTCTGAAGCAGGGCTGGAGGGCAAGTCAACAGTTTCCGAATAAATCGAAAAACTGGAATCTTTTCTCTGTATACCACCTATTAAAAGAAACCATCATTTGTTAAGATTTCACATATATTAATAAATATTTCAATTATCATACAAATATGCTGATGTGATACACTAACTTTAGATCAAAAAGGAGTAATTACTTATCTTTACCTTCAGCTACAAATAACAATACACATACCGTCAGTCCTATTTCTTGGACCCTCCTCCACACTGCCTGGGTGTAGTGGGACAGTGTTCTTGAATGTCTTCTTCAAGTCCGAGAGGTTTTGTGTGTCTCCACTGTGAATGGTATCTTCTATGGGGACACTGTCGATTGCAGATAAATTGACATCAAAAGTGACCGTCCCGGCTATCTCTGTCATCATGCTTTCCACAACGTCCACGAAAAGATCCATCAGAGTGGTCAATGCGCCTGCTTTCCCTTGGTGTCTCTTGCAGATGGTGCCTAAGGGGTATAGGGGAACCTGTCCGCTTCCTCGTGCTTCTTCTTGGACACTCTAGTTCCACAGAGTCTGTGTGTCCATCCTCCACATGTATCACACGAGATTGCCTCTTGGCCTTCACTTACTACCAAAAAAACATTTCCTGCAGTTGGTGGTCGTCTTGTCAGTTGGAAGAAGTGAATGACTTACCTTAATCCAAAATCCATTTATACAAGGAGTTGAAATGCTCATACATTCACACTGCTCTAGTTGAGCAGCACCTCAACATTTCCTCAACATACCACAGCATTGAATGTCAATTAGTGAACATATTTTACATAGTCTGAAATGATCATACATTCACACTGCTCTAGTTGAGCAGAGCCTCAAAATTTCCTCAACATAACACAGCATTAGTGAACGTGTATTAATAGCCAGTTCTTATCCTTACCTTTTCACAAGATTAACAAAAGCTCTTGTTTTGATAAATATTATACCATGTATATTAATGTGATTATACAAGCATTTTATTTAATTCTTGTACTTGTTTACACATCATTAATAACATGCACAGTATTTGGTATTACAGTTTTGTCCATACAGGAATATTCTTTTTGCTCATAGGAGTTTACTAATCGAACATTTATCATTTATTAATTATTCCCTATTATTGTAGGAACAATATAATATCCCAATTGACAAAAACTATGTATTTATGGCATATATTTAATCATTTAAAAACAATCCGTGGCAACTTTGCTGGGGCATTTTGTAGCTGGGTACCAGTCGTGATGCCTTCATTTTGTGCAGTAGCTTGCGTGGATAGCCTTGGTGGCTGGTTATTTGGAAACTCGTGGTATTTTAAACTGTATTTGTTAGATTATTTTCTTAATTTCATGTGAGGAAACCTAAACATATAAGACTATAGCCACCGGAAATTACATTGTTGTTTCAACTGGACAAAAATAGTTAGGGATATATGTAAATTTTGAAATTATGAATAATGATGTATTCATTCATTGACACACTGATAAAATATAAATCATAAACACACCAATATCCCTAACTTATTTCGTCCAGTATATATCGATTAAAGACGTGTATTATATTTATGACCAATTGTTAGTTACTAAATATACTGGTTCTAAATATATAACTTAACATTAGTTAAAATATTACAGACAGACAGACAGACAGATTATTTATTAAAGTCTCACCCCTGTTATACATATATACAAACTAATTAAACATATATTTACATAGGGCCATTCCATACGGAATTATGAGAGACTTAAATTCTTTAAAAATTGCATGTACATGTATTATGAATAACAATAATTAAAAATTATATAATACGGATTTTCTCCTTTTTAAAATAACATGGCAGGTTTTGGCAGCTATAAAACAGATATTGCTATTGGACAGGATAAAAGCAGTTTTTTGTATATCAGTAAGATTACTAAAATTCTGACATAGGCTATCACAAGTATTTAAAAGACTAAAACGTTCATCACTATAAACCGGACAATTAATTAAAACATGAACTTCGTCTTCAACACAGTGTTTACAATAAAAACATTTTCTGTCGTTAAGTGGAATATTGTTATATCTACCCAGCTCAATATTAATTGGTGCAGTGCCGCATCTGAACTTAGCATATGCACTTCTGTATGGGCGGTGCATGGGATGAGTTACGTAAAATTCCGGCGTATAAACATCCTTAAAAGTACCATAAAAGCGTAGATTATTTTCCCCCTGTTTAGATGGACCACAGGTATTCCCTACCGATTCCTTCCACTCATGTCTATAAATATCAAATAATTTCTGTATAACACTTTGTACAATAAACCTGGAGTTAAAACTATTAGTGGGGGAAATAAAGTGCTCAAGATCAACATTGGCTAACTTTTTATGAATTTTAAAATTAAAGTTTGTTTTTCTTCTAAAAGCCCAGTGGTTACCCCAAAGAAAGATTTTGCTCGTTAGTCGATATTGATCCAGGTTACAAAGACGTTTATAAAATCTGACAACACTGCCCCACTGGCGCACGATAGGGGGAGTCCAACCCATGTAACCGCTCACAGCTGCGTTGGGTGCAAACTTTTTCACACCCAAATAGAACCGCATTGCACGGTTTTGCACAGCGTAAAATATTACATTGTGTACATGCTGTAGGAAATCCCATTCTGTCCACACGTTAAAACAACATGATACAGTCTAGTGATCAGGAAGTAAGGTTAATGTGCTGACCTATTCTATCTTTATTAAAATGAACTTAAATAAAATTCAGTTGTATGCAACACGGGGGAAAATGACAACAAATAGTGGTTTTAGGTATAAGGTATCTTTATTCTTTCTGAATGCATTTCATTCACTGGAATTGACAAAATGTCATGGAATATTTTCTTGTCTATTGATTCAACGTTCTTGATGTTTGTGACAAAGACGAAGATGTTCGGGTGGGCTTTTGCGATCAGGTTCTTCAACTTATGATGCCATCCCTCAAAATATTTTTTCGTCCTGGGCCCAGTATTGCCGAACTGTGTCCAGATTCCCACATGAAAGCGTGCCTCTCATGTGCTTGTCATATAGTCATTGACGTTATTCTAATAGGGCGTGGTTGTGTTGTGTTGTAGTTTTAATGAAGTATCCAGTTGTGGAACAGCGGCCGTTACATGCAAAATGCATACACTTTAATTAGAAGATAAACATACTGTGTTGAAAAATCAGAGGTATATTTTAAATAAAAAAATTAGAGCTATTATAATTTCGTTATATACCTCTGATTTTCCAACACAGTATGTTTATCTCAATAACCGCGTCATTAAGATTTAAAAAAATACATACTGTGTTGGAAAATGAGAGGTAGATAACATGATTACATACCTCTTAATGACTTGAATTAACCAATCACAATCCAGTATTTACTGAAGTCACGGTAGAATGTGTTGTAGTGTGTTTAGTCTGTCTCACAGTCCCTCAACCACATTATTTTCCCTAATGCCTCACCCTCCCTGCAGTGCTCAAGCCCTTAATGAAGCAAGTCTAGATTTCCTCAGGTTCGGGAATCTCTAGTCTCACTGGGGCTCCTTTTCAATTTAAATGGGTTTATTTGTTACTATCAAAATTATATATAAGCATTTGTCTATGGTCTGTTGTATGACGTTAAGGCGATATATAGCGGTACCCAGCAATGAATACTTGCTGTCCTCCTGCTTGCGAAGCGATGAATTCAACACGCTGAACATTTGCCATTGTGTGATGGGTGCTGTTGGTTCCCATTCTTATTCATTTCTGGTGTCCCCCGCCGTGATATTGGTGGAATATTGCTAAAAGCGGCGTAAAACTAAACTCAGTCAGTCAGTCAGTCCCATTCTTATTCATCAGGAGTTTAATTAACTGAGCCAACTCATTGTATGTCTTTACGTATCTTATAAGGACCAACCACATCTTTTTAACTTTAACTAGCCATTCATTATCACCAATGTCACCATGATGTCGTTACACTTAAGTGAAATTGCACTAATTACACTTTCTTCAAACCCAACAACATACCCTTTAGTGACTGGTAAATGGTTTGTTCCATTAAGAACATCCGTTATTTTCTCAATTATCGCATGAACAATTGTAAAACCTGTCACTAAGGTATTACTGACGACTTTATCTTAAACAGAAGCCATCATCCGAGCATTTGCAATGTCATCGCGTCTCAATCCGCCTCGTTTTTACGAGAGTAAACTTGCCGAGATCACATAATTCGACAATATTTCAATATTATAATAAATTCTATTGCATAAATTGTGTAGGAAATGGAAATTACCACATCGAAGATTATTATTAGATCACACATCATCTGAATACTTTGTTTGAATGAAAAATATAAGGTAATTCACACCGGGTAGTCTTGACAATTCATTCTCACGGCAGTCCATGTTGCAATGATTCTGTAAATTGAAAAATGTAAGTTTGCTTTTTTTTCTATTCAATTAATCATTTTTCCTTAAAACTTTTAATTCTGTTTTGGTTTGCTTGGGGGCGGTGGGGCATTCTGGTGGTTAAAGCGTCCGCTCGGCACGCGGAAGATCCGGGTTCGCATCCCTCATGGGCACAATGCGTGAAGCCCATTCTGGTGTCCCCCGCCGTGATATTGCTGGAATATTGCTAAAAGCGGCCCCAAACCATAATCACTCACTCACTTGGTATGCGTGTGGGAAGTCGAATCATTGAAAATGATTTTACATTCGCTTCTTTCTATCGTTTGTGCCAACGTTACTCAACCACGTTCTACTTACTTTTCAGCAGTTGATCATGATGTCCACAAACTCTTCTTGATTTTGTTGGTCACCGTGTTAGAAATACAGGGAAAACATCACATCACCGTGAAGTCTGTCTTCCTCACCCACAATGTGCATTTCCTTTCTGCAAACAATACTTTTTCGCACTCCTCAGACGCCGTAGACATTTTACAACCACTTCTATCAAGGGAGACAAGGGAGGCTACTCTATGTAGTAAATGAAAGAGTTCAACGTTTAGGCCGTCCGTATTGATTTCTGTGTTTCTCATCTCCGACCGACCCAAATTTTCCCCCCCAATTTTTTTTTTTACAAAATGCCGCCGACAGCAATAATTTCAGCCCGACCAAACGAAAAACTTGTCTTAAAAGTCTACTTTGAAAAAAATATAATATTTTGTGCGATCTTTTCCGCTTGGAGCGCTGATCCGGACGGTCAAACCTTAAACTGACAGCGCATGTCTTATGCGCAAAGGGATCTGTTCTTGTTACTAAACACTTAGAGACAGTTAATCAGTACAACCTTCACCATCACCGTAAACGATCACGCTGGTGCATATGGACGGTATATCTTTTCCCTTGACCGATGATATATCAAGTGTGATATCCTGAAATATTTGTTATGTGAATCCATGATACACCGGGGATAGCCATGACTGCTTATATTGCATTAATGAATCGCGAAATGGCCAAGCGAAGCGAGGCGGTGGAATCAGCTGATCGTTTTAAGGTCAAATTTGGTCATTTTGTTGACTTTTTGCAATCGATAATTTAAATCTGGCACTAGATGTCTGAATATCTCACTTTTAAGCCTGCAGTGTATTTTTGCATTTGTACTCAAATCTATATCGTATTACGCCGATTAGGCTACATTCATGTCATTCAGTACGGTCGGGAGCTGATGCTGTGCGCGAAATGTGAACACATTGTTATGCAACGTGTGAATTTCGTCGTGAATTTTATCTGATATTTTTGTATGATGGTGCGTGTGTACTTTAATATTACATTACACATGCATGACTTTATTCAGTCATTGTACATAAGTATTATCTGTTAAATTTGTAAAAACAATAAATAATTGCATACACATATCTACATGGAATTTATGTCATAAAAAACATATTTGATTTTAAACACAATTTCTATGTTAATTCCCAACAAACAGACATAACACTAAAGTTTTCTTCAGAACCGTTGAATGAAAATCAGAATATAAAGCTTTAGCTAGATAGTATATGGTCTGTCACGTGAAATATTTTATCAACATAATGTTACTAAAACAAGAAGAGTGAGTGAGTGAGTTAGAATTTAACGTCACCTCGGCAATATTTCAGGCATATAGTGACGACAAAACAAGAAGATACATATGTCATTCTATACACATATAATTCTATCATACACATCCTCTTGGGTGGTCAGAATGATCCGTTGTTTGTTGACACAAATCTCTGTAAATGAGTACTTATGTTTAGAGGTTGAATGGTGTTAAACATTTGTAAGAAATGGATCAATGAATTAACATATGACTCACAGCACTGATTAATGGGCACATTTTATAAGGGCTAAATCTTTTATTTCAAACTATGATGACGTGTATGGTACAGTAAGTATGCGTCAGAAACAGTGTCAGAATTTAAAAACAAAATGAAATATGTGAAGAACTGCTGATGAAAACGTACTATTCATATTTGTAATTAAAGGTTACATACTACACAGGGATGTGTAATAATCACAAATTTGCGATAAAAGTCTTCCAGGGGATACAGGTCCGTTGGTTGGAGGTGTATCTCCGATTCCTTTTACACTGAGGTCGGTGGTAGTATATTTGTTAAATTTGAATGCGGCAATAGTTGAATAATTGCCTTTGGAAATAACATAAGGGCTGATATATAAAGTGAGTTTACATTATTTCATAGATGCTATGACACCCGAGACTTACACTGTCTCGTATTCTGTCGTAGGAAATGCCGCGACAATATATGATCGATTTTTCATGGCGTTTTCCTGTTATCTTCTATCGTGTCAATTCGTATTGCGCTTGGAAATCAAACAAACTGTGGACCTGCAACCAGTGAGCTACCAGTGAACGACATCCTTAAACCGGTGGCCAAAAAACCTACAAAAAGTGATAAATCTCTCCAAAAATAAAGAAAGTGCCAGTTTTGAAGGACTGACTGTTGTATTCGGATCCAATGTGACATTTAAAGAGGCTGTATTAAAAGTTTGTAGCATAATTATTCCGTATAGTTTCTGTATGTTGAATGATATATGAACTGTCTAAAATTGAGAAAAAAGGATTCTCACAATAAGAAAAGCCTCATTTTATGGCCTGGGTATGTAGGAGGGTCATTTTCTGTCACAAGCTTGAAAAGTAAATGACAAACTGCTTCTTTTGTTTTTGCTTTTTAAATTTTTTTTCGCCCTCCCGCCCCTCATCAGCACCAGCTTGGAGATGAGAAACATAAAAACAAATGTGGATGGCCTTATGGTAAGGGCGGGTGTAGAAACGCTATTCCCTGAAAACACTTAAAATGACGAACGGTTAGTTGGTTTGTTGTTTAACACAGCGCCCTTGGACCCTACAATCCAGTGATCAACAGCACGAGTATCGATCTACGCAATTGGGATAAGATGATATGTGTCAACAAAGTCAGTGAGTCTTACCACTCTCCTCTTATGACAAAGAAATACCTATCTTGAACAGTATCGAGTCCCACACACTGTAACATTTTTTATCAAAATTCTTTCATCTGAAAACTTTGATGCTGTATATAACTAGACTCATGCCTATCTTCACGTAAAGTCTAACAGCTAATCAATTACTTCACTGGCATGATTCATGTAACCAAACATTGCCTGTATTATGGGCCATTGGTGTTCTTAATGAATGAACTGTTTGTCTGTCTGACTGTCTGGGTGTGGACCCTGAATATACACCTATGTTTCTTGGAAAGTTCTTAAATTGGATTATGTATATTTTCACATTATACGCATGCACACAATCGACGAATAGTAAAGTTATCTCTGTTTTCCGACTCTTAACTTATAAACTCTCTAAATATCACATAGACATTTAAAGAAAGGCAGAAATCTACTTAAGTCGGTCCCGTATCATGTGTAGTCTGAACTTAAAAACTACACTTTATACATTCAATGTGACGAATAACAGTCACGTACAAGAAACGGCACGACAATTGAAAAAAATGCCAAACCCTTTTCCCCTTTAAAATACACTTGTGCCGTATAGATATTTTATTTACTTTGAGGTTAAAACCGTGACATATTTTCACTATAATATAACACGCATAAACATCAAATCAGCCGTGTTCATCGCTGCCCACGTGATAGTTAGCCGGTGTTTTTACTGAAGTCTAATGCCTTTTGCACAGATGTATCCTGCATTACCCTTTCAAAATAGAACCCGAGAAGGTCCGGGTTAGAATTGATTTTCAGAAACCCATGCTTGTCGAAAGAGGCGACTAACGGAATCGGGTGGTCAGGCTCGCTGACTGGGTTGACATATGTCATCGTATCCCAATTACGTAGATCGATGTTCATGCTGTTGATCCCTGGATTGTCTGGTCGAGACTCGATTATTTACAGGCCGCTGCCATATAGCTGGAATATTGCTGAGTGCGGCGTAAAACTAAACTGACTCAAACACTATTTTGTAACTTTTAAATTTAGTTTGTAGTCTCAGATAGAGGCATTTTTTGTTTGACTGTCTTGTGTCTGTTAATGAGTTTTAAAATGAAAACAGATGAGTTGTCTAGTCTAGAATATTACAAAGTGGACAGATCTCATTAACCTTTCTTTCACAATATATTGCAATACGTATTGTGGTACAAAAAGGTGTATCGCAATATATCGTAATACGAAATCTGGGGCAATACACATTGTAAACCAAAAGACACTGTGTTCTTTAATCTGATTGGTTGAAAAAACATGATCAAATGGTATTCGATTCCCGGAAAGTCGGTGCGTATTAATACAAGCAAACATCGCTCACACCATTGTATTGTTACGTCGTCAGCTGTGATGACGTCATTAAAATCATATTGTGACGTAAAGTCCGAATGACGTCACAAATGAGCAGTTCCAGATGCTGACGCCGTCGGTTCCAAATGAATTCCCGTCCTTCAAATACTCAATAACACGCGGAAATTGGCCAACACATGACGCCGTCGGTTCCAAATGAATTCCCGTGCTTCAAATACTCAATAACAGTGCGCAGTTGATGCACCTTACGGTATTTCTAATGAAATATTAACACAGCAACATGACTGTTGCAATTATAGGGCTGCTGAGAGAATTCATTTGGGTTTGGAAACAGTCTTCTGGGACAGACATCGTCTCTTGACTTTGGAGCCTTAATTCGTGCCGTTCCCAGCTGATGTCTGTGACAAGCCACTTCCTTGTGTCAACAACAACAAGTACACGGGCCAAGGTCGGGGACAAAACCCATGACGTCAGCATCGCCTGATATGACGTCACGATGCCAAGACACCCGACCTGTCATCGGTTCTGTTGAAACATTTGCTGCTGCAGACGGGAGAAGTTGGGCGTTGCATTTTTAATTTCTGACATAAAGTTAATTTTACTACGTACTTTGTGAAAATAAATAAACGAAAACACAAGTACTAATGCGTGCGAGGTGTTCTAATTAACCCTGTAAGTGATTTTCTTTTTAATTACTTGGGCCTTAGCAGCCAGCAATGTAAACTCTGTCAAAAAAGAAACGCAACCCCTGTCCTCAGATATGAAAAATTCGTTTGAATGAAGTTATTGCTTCCAAACTAAATTTTATTCGAATGTATTGAAATGATACACGTAATTAATGAAGATTACCATCCAAACAACTGCATTTGTACGCATAAGTGTATTTTATTGCTGATTCCGTCACAACGCATGAAATGACCCTCATGGTGACTTCGCACAAAAAAAACACATGGAAATCATGAAAATGGCAGTTAATGTAGGGGTGTATAAAAGCCCATGTGCTTCCGTATTATATTCATTCATTTGTCGCCGAAAAGCTGTGTTAAAATGCCACGATTGAGTGCTGCCGACCGAAATATCGCCATTGGTCGTGTTCAAGCCGGAGAAAGTTTTGGAACTGTTGCACGGCACCTAAATGTTCACAAAACAACGATATCCCGACTTTGGAGCCGCTACAACAACTTCAATTTGACCAACGATCGCCCGAGAAGTGGAAGGCCAAGAATCACGACCCCCCCTTCAAGATCGGTACATCCGGGTCCATCACCTGCGTAATCGGCATGCCCTACCAACCGTGACTGCCACACAAATACCAGGTTTGAGGAGAGTGTCAGCTCAAACGATTAGGAACCGTCTGAAAGAAGCGGGTTTACGTGCCTGTAGACCAGTTGTTGGACCTGTACTACGCCCCCTACATCGACGCCGACGACTCAGGTGGTGCAACAACGTAAGGATACGGACTTTACAAAACTGGAGGCGAATCTGGTTTTCTGATGAATCACGTTTTCTTTTGCAACGTCACGACGGAAGACAGCGTCTGTATAGGAGACGTCATAAACGTTTTGCGCCCATCTGCGTCCGACAGGTGGACAGATTTGGCGGAGAAAGCGTCATGGTTTGGGGGAACCATCTCATACAACCAGAAATCAGACTTGGTGATCGTTCCAGGGAACCTGACAGCCCAACGTTACATCAACCACGTGTTAGAGCTTCACCTTCTCCCGATTATTGACCAACAGACACAGATTTTTCAACGGGACAACGCCCGGCCTCATACTGCACGTGCAACAATGAACTTTCTGCAGAATTCCAAAGTCAATGTCTTACCATGACCCTCTAAATCACCAGACCTCAACCCTATTGAACACCTGTGGGATACTCTGGATCGACGCGTACGTCAACGTCAGCCGCCGCCACAGACGCTGCAACAGCTCGCCGTTGCACTGCAGGAGGAGTGGAGAGCCATTCCCCAGGAAAGAATCCGGCGTCTTATCCGTTCTTGTCCAAGGAGATGCCGTGCAGTGATTGCAGCGCGTGGTGCTCATACGAGATACTGAGAAAGACGCCCCCCTGGTGACAAACTGGTGTCTGTGAGATGACTTTTGAAATGACAATTTTAAACATGCCCATCTGGGTTATTATTCTGCCAAATTTCAGACTTCTGTCTTAAATAATAAAAATGCCGTGTCGTCCTAAAACTTCAGATCAAAATCTCTAAAATACAGGGGTTGCGTTTCTTTTTTGACAGAGTTTAGAAATCTGCAAAATGGCCTTAAATGGAAATATTGCGAAAGGGCTCAAATAACAGGCCCCTTCAAATAGATTTATGTTTCATGGGACCTCTTTGATTGAATTGTATGTATTATTTTCGACACAATGAGGAAAAATATATGGATATGCATCTGTGTATGCGCACAAGCCAAGACTTTTAAGGGTTCTAGATCTCTTTGAATGGTGTTTTCGACTCTCAATTGAAGAAGTCTGACAAAACTTGCAAAATAAGGTTATATGTTCATTCTTTCCTAATTGTCAAAGGTGTAACCTAAGGCACTCAAACGTTGTTCACCAGATGAAAAGGCGAAAATTGATAAAAACAAACAAAATTTAAAAATATTGCCTCTTTTGACTCTAAAGATCAGTTTTAAATTCTTGGATATTTTGTAGCCCATGCTCTTTCCATGAACAGTCGTTTTGAAGTGTATTTTTTAAATGTTTAAGACTTCTTACTTCTTGAAATCCAGTGAAATACAATGGTTTGCTGTCCGAGTACAAGTTATACTTTCATTGTTGTCGTGGTTAAATCCTACTTTCCATTTATTGGAATTATTTTTTGGCATGTCATTATTGATACACGTGGCTGCTGTGATATTTTCATCTGTTATTCACATACAAATAAACAGATATTACTATGTATACCTTCAATGATATCAATGTATATAGCAGCGGTCCTAAGACCGATCCAGATCTATAACCGTTTATGACATTTTGTGTCCTTTTGCAAGATAACTTTCCAACCTTTTCAAGTATCGCAGTGGATACCATATACTTTTAAGTTTATGTGATTCCTATGGCCTTTCAAAAACTGACACACTCAGGACTGTACAGTGATCAAGTACTTGCAGCAAAGAGGCCATCAAATACCACCCTTTATGAAAGCCGGTCGGGCTTTTAATACTAAAATGGATTTTTGTTCAGAGTGTTAAACCGAACGTGCACATATGGTCAAACATATATCCAGCGTTCACAACTGCATTCTATGACTGTATAAGAGAGTTGACTTTGAAACAATCAACTGTCACCACTTTGCCCCCAATGTCTACATTTCACTACCTATGAGGTGCAATATTCTGTGCTATTTCTACAAAGGTTTCAGTGGAATAATGCTACTCCTGGTTGAAATTGGTACGACATTCTAGGCCTCGGTAAAGCTTCTAAGAGGGTTGGACGTAATAAGTGAAGGACATTTACAAATATGTCATCGGCAACAGACATAGCAATGTCTTATTTAAACTTGTACCATATATTCCCATGTTTGTTTCCAGGTGTTTTTGCACGTGTGACTGCCACCAGGATAAGGGACCGTACATAATTTATGGCTAGGAGGGGTGACGATGATTTTAAGGGGGCATCTCCCATTTTGATCTGGGGAGGTAGGGTGGGGGATTGTTTCATCCGCCTTGTACACCTAAATTTATTGGAAAATGAGGGGTGGGGATGGGGTGGGGTGTCATTGCAGGGCCTCTTACTTGGTATTATGAAAATGCGTTTATATGGCCCCGAGGATAAATGCACATGTCCCCATGATTGGTCTGTTGGTAATTAAGTTTGACGTAAATTATAGAGTGTGAAGTACAATGTAACCACCATGCGGGCCACTCACAGAGCAAAACACAGCTGTTGATATAAGCTGTTTATATATACATATTAATATTCCCGTGCTGGCTCTAATTGGTGTCTGAGATGAGGCTATCCATATTGATTTACTCCTTAGGAATGTGTTTTGATTGAAGGACTGGTGTTAAATGATTAAATATAGATGTATAACTATAATATAAACTCAGCAACATTGAACACTGATAACTTTTTTCGAAATTTTTCTTTTCTGTTTAATCAAATATATTTACAAGTATATTAAACAGTAGGAAAGCATACGTGAATACTTTAATTTCATGAAATTCACGTGCTGGACCCCCAAATGGACCAATTTTAACGCCTCTTCATCGTCTCAACCGACTAGTGTGGGCCACAAGACACATAAGGTTCAATCAATGACAGCGAGATTCGATTGTCTTCGGCGACGAATCTCGATTCACATTGAGATTTACCGACGGCAGGGTCCGAGTGTACGGCAGGCGAGGTTCGTCAGCGTCCGCGAAGAGGACAGATTTGGTGGCGCGAGCGTAATGGTATGGGGTTCGTTTTGTGCACACGGACGTTCTCCCGTTGTTGTCGTTCGAAGGAACTTCTAAATGTTGCCCAAGTACGGGAATCAGGTTTTGCAACCTGTCCTGCTTCCAACAAAGGTTAAACGTACTCTCGTCACGCGGAAGACCCGGATTCGAACACCCCACATGAGGCCATATTATGTGAAGCTCCATTTCATGGTGTGCAAGCGCCGTGATATTGACATAGAATATTGCTAAAAGCGAAGGAGGTAAAGGAACCATATTTTTCACTAAACGAGGCGTCTACATAAAAATAACACGATTTGTGAGTAAAGTAGTATTTACTGTCCTGCACGATCATGTCGATAGATTTGATGGCATATGTGACGTCATTCGTGACCAACTCGTGTTATTCCGGGACAAGCCGAATAGCGACTCGTGCCCCTTTCATATTAGCGCATGAACATAAGAACTACTTTAAACAGGAACGATAACTCTATTCTTGTTTGTTTCCAATGGTACTTAATATCACTAAAGTAACCATCCAATGCATTGTTGTTTATGTTTTTAAACCTTTTTGATACAACTATAAAAAGAGGAAAACTAATTTGTTACAGACTTATTCTGGCGTAATTATTACCAGGTGTTTACCTTATATTTGCAATTATATTTCTGAATAGGGTTTGATGATCACAAATGGGATTTGTTTTATCAAATATGTAAATACAATTTTTAAAAGCTACATGAAATCCCAAAGCAGAAACTCAAAAATGACTTCAGAATAGTTCTCAAACTGAACTTTCGTGTAACCTTGCTGTCATACCCTAAGTGGAATTTTAAATGAATTCGCTGAAAAATATATGAATTACCCATAAAAGTCCCCAGAAATGTGAAATATAATAGCCCAATGTTAAAGATTAAAGTTGATTAGTTACACGCAGATATATGTCTTATATTATTGTTTCGAAACTCGTAGCGATCTATAATTACATTTCCTAAAATTGATGGAAGCGCACGTACAATCTCCATAGCAAGCCCCGCATTATCGTCAGAAAAGCCCTGAGTTGGACCCATGAGAGCCGTTTGGTCAACAAACGCACGTGCGTGTATTTGAATCTCTCACCGTCTATCGCATGATTCTTATCAACGCATGATTCTGTTAGCTAAGTTCTTTGTACTTTCAATATGGCGATATGTATTTTTAATGATTTTTTTAAACGATGACATAATGCCATAAACGATTTAAGTACTCGGGATTATTTTTACCAAAGCACCGCAGTCATTTACGCGCGTTGTGATTGGTTTGTCGTATTTTCGCACATTGCAAGCATCGATAGAGGGACGAGTCTTCTTGGAGGTTACGGAAAGAGGCGAGTGGTGACGAATAAGACTATACGTGATAAAATGTATTATCATTTCCAGGTAAGGTGGTCCCCAAACCAATGGGGACATGCGTCCTTCGACCCCTCAGTTCAGCATGGATCGGTGGAAATATCCATCACTGGATGAGTCTACTGGGAATGGGATATATAGCATGTTTTTCCGAAAGTTCGGCAAATGAAAGCTGTTCAGTATTTGTTTTAAAAATATATTTTTTTAAATATTTGTAAAATTAGCGCCTTATCTGTCCACATCAGCTAATGTGGACATATAACAAATCGCTCTATAATAATAGACAGCGTCTATTCGATGTGATCTGGTAATGTTAATAGTATTTTGTCTTGTAACTATTGGTTTGTAGATATTATAATACGCCCTTTTGCACATGTATTTTTGTTATTTCCTAAAGTATAAAAATAGTATTAGATTATTAAACGGTTACAGTATTGCAACAAAAGTGAGAGACGTTTTGTTGTGTTTGCAGTGTATGGCAAAACCAAAACTGGACACCTACACCACGATAAGGTCCAGCACATCCCATTTCCGTTGAGAAAAACAGTTCTCCTAGAAAGCATAACACTCCCATAATCAACACAAAACAAAACAAAGAAACAGAAATTACAAGTACAATTGGACCAGATGTGCGGTACACGGTTTATTGGCATCATTCCCAACATGGTACAATACCAAATTATCCATTTGCAGGAACATAAACAACACACACACCACTGTACAATATGTATGTATAGTTTTAGACTAACTTTTGAAAAATGTCAAAGCTTAAATAGAAGCCCGACACGTAAAACCAGAGATAAAACACATTTTCAGAAAAAACTCTGGAACCGTGTTCCCTCAACGTAATGCAGCACTACCTCCTCTACTGGAGGGTTTACAGTATTAGACACATAATACAAAATATATCAACAGTTGAGACATACACATAATGCAAGCCAACGGAACACACACATATGGGTATGTCGACTCCCTCCCATGGAAACAGGACATGGATTTTTCAACGGGACAACGCCCGGCCTCATACTGCACGTGCAACAATGAACTTTCTGCAGAATTCCAAAGTCAATGTCTTACCATGACCTCTAAATCACCAGACCTCAACCCTATTGAACACCTGTGGGATACTCTGGATCGACGCGTACGTCAACGTCAGCCGCCGCCACAGACGCTGCAACAGCTCGCCGTTGCACTGCAGGAGGAGGGAGAGCCATTCCCCAGGAAAGAATCCGGCGTCTTATCCGTTCTTGTCCAAGGAGATGCCGTGCAGTGATTGCAGCGCGTGGTGCTCATACGAGATACTGAGAAAGACGCCCCCTGGTGACAAACTGGTGTCTGTGAGATGACTTTTGAAATGACAATTTTAAACATGCCCATCTGGGTTATTATTCTGCCAAATTTCAGACTTCTGTCTTAAATAATAAAAATGCCGTGTCGTCCTAAAACTTCAGATCAAAATCTCTAAAATACAGGGGTTGCGTTTCTTTTTTGACAGAGTTTAGAAATCTGCAAAATGGCCTTAAATGGAAATATTGCGAAAGGGCTCAAATAACAGGCCCCTTCAAATAGATTTATGTTTCATGGGACCTCTTTGATTGAATTGTATGTATTATTTTCGACACAATGAGGAAAAATATATGGATATGCATCTGTGTATGCGCACAAGCCAAGACTTTTAAGGGTTCTAGATCTCTTTGAATGGTGTTTTTCGACTCTCAATTGAAGAAGTCTGACAAAACTTGCAAAATAAGGTTATATGTTCATTCTTTCCTAATTGTCAAAGGTGTAACCTAAGGCACTCAAACGTTGTTCACCAGATGAAAAGGCGAAAATTGATAAAAAAACAAACAAAATTTAAAAATATTGCCTCTTTTGACTCTAAAGATCAGTTTTAAATTCTTGGATATTTTGTAGCCCATGCTCTTTCCATGAACAGTCGTTTTGAAGTGTATTTTTTAAATGTTTAAGACTTCTTACTTCTTGAAATCCAGTGAAATACAATGGTTTGCTGTCCGAGTACAAGTTATACTTTCATTGTTGTCGTGGTTAAATCCTACTTTCCATTTATTGGAATTATTTTTTGGCATGTCATTATTGATACACGTGGCTGCTGTGATATTTTCATCTGTTATTCACATACAAATAAACAGATATTACTATGTATACCTTCAATGATATCAATGTATATAGCAGCGGTCCTAAGACCGATCCAGATCTATAACCGTTTATGACATTTTGTGTCCTTTTTGCAAGATAACTTTCCAACCTTTTCAAGTATCGCAGTGGATACCATATACTTTAAGTTTATGTGTGATTCCTATGGCCTTTCAAAAAACTGACACACTCAGGACTGTACAGTGATCAAGTACTTGCAGCAAAGAGGCCATCAAATACCACCCTTTATGAAAGCCGGTCGGGCTTTTAATACTAAAAATGGATTTTTGTTCAGAGTGTTAAACCGAACGTGCACATATGGTCAAACATATATCCAGCGTTCACAACTGCATTCTATGACAAGAGAGTTGACTTTGAAACAATCAACTGTCACCACTTTGCCCCAATGTCTACATTTCACTACCTATGAGGTGCAATATTCTGTGCTATTTCTACAAAGGTTTCAGTGGAATAATGCTACTCCTGGTTGAAATTGGTACGACATTCTAGGCCTCGGTAAAGCTTCTAAGAGGGTTGGACGTAATAAGTGAAGGACATTTACAAATATGTCATCGGCAACAGACATAGCAATGTCTTATTTAAACTTGTACCATATATTCCCATGTTTGTTTCCAGGTGTTTTTGCACGTGTGACTGCCACCAGGATAAGGGACCGTACATAATTTATGGCTAGGAGGGGTGACGATGATTTTAAGGGGCATCTCCCATTTTGATCTGGGGAGGTAGGGTGGGGGATTGTTTCATCCGCCTTGTACACCTAAATTTATTGGAAAATGAGGGGTGGGGATGGGGGTGGGGTGTCATTGCAGGGGCCTCTTACTTGGTATTATGAAAATGCGTTTATATGGCCCCGAGGATAAATGCACATGTCCCCATGATTGGTCTGTTGGTAATTAAGTTTGACGTAAATTATAGAGTGTGAAGTACAATGTAACCACCATGCGGGCCACTCACAGAGCAAAACACAGCTGTTGATATAAGCTGTTTATATATACATATTAATATTCCCGTGCTGGCTCTAATTGGTGTCTGAGATGAGGCTATCCATATTGATTTACTCCTTAGGAATGTGTTTTGATTGAAGGACTGGTGTTAAATGATTAAATATAGATGTATAACTATAATATAAACTCAGCAACATTGAACACTGATAACTTTTTCGAAATTTTTCTTTTTCTGTTTAATCAAATATATTTACAAGTATATTAAACAGTAGGAAACAGCGTGAATACTTTAATTTCATGAAATTCACGTGCTGGACCCCCCAAATGGACCAATTTTAACGCCTCTTCATCGTCTCAACCGACTAGTGTGGGCCACAAGACACATAAGGTTCAATCAATGACAGCGAGATTCGATTGTCTTCGGCGACGAATCTCGATTCACATTGAGATTTACCGACGGCAGGGTCCGAGTGTACGGCAGGCGAGGTTCGTCAGCGTCCGCGAAGAGGACAGATTTGGTGGCGCGAGCGTAATGGTATGGGGTTCGTTTTGCGCACACGGACGTTCTCCCGTTGTTGTCGTTCGAAGGAACTTAAATGTTGCCCAGTACGGGAATCAGGTTTTGCAACCTGTCCTGCTTCCAACAAGACAACACTAGACCGCATACGGCAATTTACCGTGTAGAATCTTCTACGAAATATTGGTATTCAAGTTCTGGATTGACCGTCGCGCAGTCCCAACCTCAATAATATCGAATACATCTGGGACGAGCTGGGTAGCTGTGTTCGTCAGCAAGACGTTGCAAGATCTTCAACGTCACCTTTTTGGAGCAATGGCAACGTCTGCCTCGGGGTGTGTTTCCTAACCAAGTGGTTAAAGAGTTCGCTCGTCACGCTGAAGACCCGGGTTCGAGTCCCTACATGGGTACAATGTGTGAAGCTCATTTCTGGTGTCCCCCGCCGTGATATTGCTGGAATATTGCTAAAAGCGGCGTAAGACTAAACTTACTCACTCAAGGCGGACAGACCACATACCAAAACACTTTTGATAGAGGCCATATTATATGAAACTCCAATGCATGAAGTGCAAGCACAAATGTTCGACATAGAATGTTGCAAAAAGGAGAAGGAGGGAAGTGAAGGAAAGCTATATTTTTCACTAAACGAGCGTCTACATAAAATAACACGATTTGTGACACTGTAAAGTAGTATTTACTGTTCTGCACGATCATGTCGATAGATTTGATGGCATATGTGACGTCATTCGTGACCAACTCGTGTTATTCCGGGACAAGCCGAATAGCGACTCGTGCCCCTCTGGAAGGATTTCATATTGGCGCATGAACATCAGAACTACTTTAAACAGGAACGATAACTCTATTCTTGTGTGATTCCAATGGTACTTAATATCACCGAAGTAATCATACATTGTATTGATGTTTATGTTTTTAAAGAATTAAACCTTTTTGATACAACTAAAAGAAGGAGAAAACCTTATTTGTTACAGACTTATTCTGACGTAATTCTTACCAGATGTTCACCTTATATTTCCAATTATATTTCTAAATAGGGTTTGATAATCACAAATGGGATTTGTTTTATTAAATATGTAAAAAACATTTAGTAAAGCTACATTAAATCCCAAAGCAGAAACTCAAAAATGACTTTAAAATATTTCTCAAACTGAACATTCGTGTAACCTTGCTGTCATACCCCAAGTGGAATTTTGAATGAATTCGCTGAAAAATATATGAATGACCCCCCCAAAAATATATGCCCAATGTTAAAGATTAAAGTTGATTAGTTACATGCAGATATATTTCTAATATTAATGTTTTGAAACTCGTAGCGATTTATAATTACATTTCCTAAACTTGTTGGAAGCGCACGTACAATCTCCATAGCAAGCCCGCAAGATCGTCAGAAATAGCCTCAGTTGGAAACACGATAGCCGTAATGTCAACAAACGCACGTGCGTGTATTTGAATCGCTTACCGTCAATCGCATGATTCTTATCGAAAACTTCATACCAGGCAGCAAAATCCTGTTAGCTAAGTTCTTTGTACTTTCAATATGACGATATATATTTGTCATGATTTTTTTAAACAATGACATAATGCCATAAACGATTTAAGTACTCGGGATTATTTTTACCAAAGCACCGCAGTCATTTACGTGCGTTCTGATTGGTTTGTCGTATTTTCGCACATTGCAAGCATCGAGAGGGGGACGAGTCTTCTTGGAGGTTACGGAAAGGGGCGAGTGGTGACGAATGATGTGACGTTTGAACAACGTATAAAGAAGATAGTACAGACAAGGAGTTGACTGCAATTAAGACTATACGTGATAAAATGTATTATCATTTCCAGGTAAGGTGGTCCCCAAACCAATGGGGACATGCGTCCTTCGACCTCAGTTCAGCATGGATCAGTGGAAATATCCCATCACTGGATAGTCTACTGGGAATGGGATATATAGCATGTTTTCCGAAAGTTCGGCAAATGAAAGCTGTTCAGTATTTGTTTTAAAAATATATTTTTTTAAATATTTGTAAAATTAGCGCCTTATCTGTCCACATCAGCTAATGTGGACATATAACAAATCGCTCTATAATAATAGACAGCGTCTATTCGATGTGATCTGGTAATGTTAATAGTATTTTGTCTTGTAACTATTGGTTTGTAGATATTATAATACGCCCTTTTGCACATGTATTTTTGTTATTTCCCTAGTATAAAAATAGTATTAGATTATTAAACGGTTACAGTATTGCAACAAAAGTGAGACGTTTTGTTGTGTTTGCAGTGTATGGCAAAACCAAAAACTGGACACCTACACCACGATAAGGTCCAGCACATCCCATTTCCGTTGAGAAAAACAGTTCTCCTAGAAAGCATAACACTCCCATAATCAACACAAAACAAAACAAAAACAAGTACAAGTACAATTGGACCAGATGTGCGGTACACGGTTTATTGGCATCATTCCCAACATGGTACAATACCAAATTATCCATTTGCAGGAACATAAACAACACACACTACTGTACAATATGTATGTATAGTTTAGACTAACATTTGAAAAATGTCAAAGGTAGCTGAAGCCCGACACGTAAAACCAGAGATAAAAACATTTTTCAGAAAAAACTCTGGAACCGTGTTCCCTCAACGTATGCAGCACTACCTCCTCTACTGGAGGGTTTACAGTAGTAGACACACATAATACAAAATATATCAACAGTTGAACATACACATAATGCAGCCAACGAACACACACATATGAGTATGTCGACTCCCTCCCATGAAACAGGACATGGATAAGTGATGAACAATGAGAACACTGCATAACCAGCTATGTTGCTCGTACAAAATCCAGTTATCGTTTCCTGATGTCCGTACACCTGGGACACATGGATCACATACACAACAGAAGATATACATGTGTGTACATGGCCGGAGATGGATAAGTGATGAACAATGAGAACACTGCATACCCCAGCTATGTTGCTCGTACAAACTCCAGTTATCGTTTCCTGATGTCCGTACACCTGGGACACATGGATCACATACACAACAGAGGATATGTGTGTACATGGCCGGAATTGGATACAGGTACAGATTCATTGAACTCCAGCTCCCAGACTTTGGGAGTGCATACATCTTCATCCTGGACCCAGGCTTTGTCCTCCTTAAAGTGGACCGCTCCATGCCTGCGTCTTCCTTTGCAAGGAGCTCCCAGCTTCCGTTTGGCGAGATGTTCACGGAGGAGGTTGGAGCGCAGCGCGCACATGCAGACGTTCGCGTGTCTGAAAAGTCATGGACAAGCATCATGAATTAAACTTCTCACTTATGTAGAGGTGTTACAAGTAAAGGTAAAGAATATTTCACATTGATTCTCACTACACTGATAATTATAGGAACAGCATAGCTCGTCCAAAACTAGTCTAAGTAAACTTAGGCTCAGTATTATTCGTTACTCAGCTATACTGAGTCTAACAAAACCTAGTAGAAGGTCGCGTCACCTAAACTTTGAGCGACCTCTGACCGTCCAATCAAACGCGAGACGGCCAAACGGATATACCCAATCGGACAACGACTACTTGTTAAGGTTCGGCGGAACTTACAAAACGGTTCTGGGATTTTCTTCCCTGGTCGCTGACACTGATCTATCAACAAACAAAAATCCGCATAAACCAGATATTTGACCTGCAGTATATACGCTTATGGGTTTTGTAATGACTTGGTTACTATTTACTTATATTTTCGCAAGATGACATCCTTGAATATTGACAAAAAGCTATTTTCAGCGACTGTTTACTCATTGCGTGTATTACTCGGATCGTGCGGAAAATAACATTTGGAATCGTTCGAGTTTTTGAGGTAAAGGTTCAAACGGTATGTGCGAATGTTAACTTTCACGATTTGATAAGCTGTGTTCAGATTGGTCAGTCTAAAAGGTACTAGGTTTCCTTAGACTCAGTATAGCAGTGTAACGAATAATACTGAGCCGAAGTTTGCATAGGCTGGTCAAAAACAAGTTTTAACCTGAATATCGAACTGAAATATTGCAATACTTTACCAGCATGTGGTCCCAGTCGGCCAGTACACTGCCCCCGAAAGTAACCATACGGGACTTGCTTTGTCTGGAAACTACCTACTGAAGGAATAATGGTGGGTAAGCACTAAGTTATGCCATCTCCATGACAGCATCATGCAGGGCATGCATGAGGGGGCCCTATCTACCATACCACCTAAAATCTACCAGTCAAGTGCAGTCAGCATTTGGCCTACTTATGGGGATGCTGAGAAAGACTGGGAGCCACAGAGTGTAGCAGCCCTAACTAACTGGTCTGTTGCTACAACAACCATCCTGACTGGACAGCCAGGCCCTAGCACCGAACCTACCCCACAGTACAGTCGGCGGGGACCTACGCGGAAGCGGAGAGACTGTGGGGCCACCATTAGACAAAACTCATCCCATGGGTCTCTCGGAAAAGCAGTGTGCTGAAGTCCATGTAGAAGGTGTTGGAGGGTCGCAACAGCAAATCCAGAATGTGCCAGGGTTCCTGCGTCTGAAAGAAATGAGTCATGCATAAGCATCAGGAATCACACTTCTCACGAATGTAGATTTGTTTAATAACAAAGAGTAAGAGTGGTCTTATGCCGCTTTTAGCAATATTCCAACTGGGGGCATCGGAAGTGGGCGTCACACATAGTACCTATGTGGGGAATCGAACCCTGGCACTCGGCATAGTGAGCCAACACTTCAACCACTAGGCTACACCACCTTTCCGTTTACATGCAGGAAATAGTTTCCACCATCCCCATCTATCTCTACATTGCTGTATACTTTGAGAAAATGTGTGTCCACTATACATTCATATGGCATCGTTGAGAACAAGCATGTTTTCCTCAAAATAGTGTTTAAAAAGTTACCTGGCTGGTCCTCTGTCGGCTTCTTGGCAGTCGTCCTGCTTCCACAAGAGTCCACTTCTGTCCATGGGATGTCTTCTTGGCAGTCGTCCTGCCTCTGGGGCACTTCAAGGTCCAATTCTGCCCCCAGGACGATGGCGTCCACTGTCCTAATAGTAAAGGTAAAGAATAGTTCACACCACTGATACTTACTACACACTTTATGAATGCCAAAGCGTACAAAAAAGCTCTAAGCTAAAACACAAGTTGTAAGTTTGCACAAGACATCATTGTGAACAAGGGTACTTTTATATTTTCTTCAAAGGATTGTTTGAAAAACCTGCCTGCCTGGGCCTCTGTCGGCTTCTTGGCAGTCGCCCTCCCTCCAGAAGAGTCCTTGATCCACGGTCCTGATAGTAAAGGTAACGAATAGATCACATCATTGATACTTACTACTCACTTTATGAATGCCAAAGCGTATGCTGAATCGTGAAAAAAGCTCTAAGTTAAATCAGAAGTTGTAAGTTTGCACAAGACATTATGGTGAACGTACTTTTTATGTTTTCTTCAAAAAATTGTTTGAAAAAACTGCCTGCTTGATCCTCTGTCGGCTTCTTGGCAGTCGTCCTGTCTCCACAAGAGTCCTTGGTCCACTTCTGTCCATGGGATGTCTTCTTGGCAGTCGTCCTGCCTCTGGGGGACTTCAAGGTCCAATTCTGCCCCCAGGAAGATGGCGTCCGCGGTCCTAATAGTAAAGGTAAAGAATAGATCACATCATTGATATTTACTATACAGTTTATAAATACGAAAGCATGTGCTGAATCGTGAAAAAGCTCTAAGCTAAAACACAAGATGTAAGTTTGCACAAGACATCATAGTGAACAAGGGTACTTTTTATGTTTTCTTCGAAAGATTGTTTGTAAAACCTGCCTGCCTGGTCCTCTGTCGGCTTCTTGGCAGTCGTCCTGCCTCCAGAAGAGTCCCTGGTCCACTTCTGTCCATGGGATGTCTTCTTGGCAGTCGTCCTGCCTCTGGGGGACTTCAAGGTCCAAACCTAGCCCCAGGAAGATGGCGTCCACGGTCCTAATAGTAAAGGTAAAGAATAGTTCACACCATTGATACTTACACAATTTATGAATGCAAAGTATATGCTGAACCGTGAAAAAAGCTCTAAGCTAAATCACAAGTTGTAAATTTGCACAAGACATCATTGCCAACAAGGGAACTTTTGCGTTTTCTTGAAAAGATTGTTTGAAAAACTTGCCTGCCTGGTCCTCTGTGGGTTTCTTGGCAGTCGTCCTGCCTCCAGAAGAGTCCTTGGTCCACTTCTGTCAATGGGATGTCTTCTTGGCAGTCGTCCTCCCTCTGAGGGACTTCAGGGTCCAATTCTGCCCCCAGGAAGATGGCGTCGGTGGTCCTAATAGTAAAGGTAAAGAATAGTTCACATCACCGATGCTTACTAAACAGTTTAGGAATTTAAAAACATATTCTGAATCGTTAAAAAAGGTCTGTCATAAAACTTATACAAACCTGTAGAGGTTATGAATTCTTTGAAGAAAGTCCTCCTTGGGGTACATATAAGCATTAAAATGTCCATTTTAAATCCTACGACAGTTGTAACTATATTTTTAATAAAATATTTACAAAACAAAAAACTCGTTTTGTCTTGTGAGACCACCCCTACAGGGCCCCACCGGACCAACACAGCCAAGAGCAGGTAACTCGCGCCGTCTACCTCGTACCTCACTTTTCATGCTGAACGTGTCAGACAGAATGAGGGGAGGCGGGCGGCCGTACCCCAAGGAGGACTTTCTTCAAAGAATTCATAACCTCTACAGGTTTGTATAATTCTTTTTCAGAAGAAGTCCTCCTTGGGGTACATATAAGCATATGACAGACTCCCAAAGATATTTGAGACGGGAGTGGCATTCTGTCTGGCAACAACTAAACCGGTGGTGGAGTGAAATCTACAACCGATACGGAAATAGAAAACATCGAGCCACCTGACCGCTGATGTCAATCAGACGGGGGCGGGAACTAGAGAGCCCAAGCTTATATGTCAATTGGCTCAATATCAATGACATAAAATCCCGCCCCCAACCATTACAATGGAAGGAATGTATGGGGACATGCCGAGGAAACAACTCCCAACCCTAATATAGCCCCAGCCAGACAATCGTGGCGAGAGGTATAAGGGTAGGGAAAGCGTAAAAAATTTAAACGCTACAAAGCCAATAACCCAGGAGTCGAGCTAATAAGTACTGCAAACTAATGCTCGAATGCAGCCCCTGTTTGGAAGAGGGCTTGCCGGGACCTCGATAAAACCCAGAGAAATTATTAGCCTCGCTAAAACTTTCTGAGGAAATCGAACGAGTACAAACGCCATGCATTGTACGAGTGAAAAACACCCCCACCAAACACTCTCGGCGTGAGGAGGGTAAGTGTAGGCCACCATCCCACAAAGCTGATTAACACAGACTCCCAAATACCGAAGGCTTGGGAAGAGGGAAAAACTGTAATCCCCTGAATAGCGAAAAGCGTAGCCGAACATATGTTGGCTCACCATTACACTAACCTGGTCACGTGACATGCGGCTCGAAGAGAGGCATACCAAACAGTGCCCCATGGGGGGTTCGCACCCAATTCCGTCGCAAGATGGGTTAATAGCATATGACTGGTTAAAGCGTTCAAAACGGACCCCGCCCTCTTGAAGGGGACGTAAGGGACGTATGTACACCCAAACCCGACCCAACCCGAAAGGATGGTAAGGCTAATACGATGTAGTGATATGAAATATATCGACATTGAACACAGAACCGATACCAATCACCAGTTACTAACTTGGTCAGGGTGGCAGGTCACTCTCCACTGGAGAGAACCGAAAGACCGAACCGAGCATGATCCTTAGAATGCGTGTCAAGTTGGTAATGGCGAATGAAGGCGTTCTGCTGGCTCCAAAGAGCGACAGAACCGATCTCTTCAGTGAGCAGTGCCGCTGTGTATTGTCAACAAAGCGGCATCTGCCCTACCCAGTCTGCCTTCAACCCTCGGGAGGTAAACCGTATCATTGTAACCATACAATTACGGAAACAAGCCAACGAGATAAAGCGCGCGCTTGTTAGCAGACTCCCCAGTCTTCCCCGCCACCAAACAGCACACATGGGTACCGTGACGGATCCCTTTTGTTCGCTCGTTTCAGTGACAGGCACAGGTGAGCAATCGAAAGATTGGTCCCCGTGCGGAAGGCTGGGTAAGGGGTGGAAGTGCGATATGAGCAGTCACGTGGAAAGCAATATCGCACTGAGAGTGGTAGGTATCCGGGAGTCGAATACGGACATGATCAGTATAAAATACTGTCAGTGTCGGGTCAGTGGGAATCGCATGGATGTACCCGACCCTTCTACCAGAGTTCACCACAACAAGTAAAGTCGTCTTCCACGTCAACAAGTGAAGTGAGAGAGACGATATACTTGAAAAATTAGGGCCAGACAGCCAATTGTGAATAAGTGGCAATTTTAAGGTGGGCTGGGTCGCCGACGAGGCGGTCGAACCCTGTTCATGCCAGCTACGACGCAATGTACGAGAGGATGCTGCCTAGGCAGAGCACCATCGAACGAGGTGTGAAACGTGGAAATAGCCGTGGAGTACCCGGCAATGGTGGAGGTCATAAGGCTCTCAACCAAAACGAGGTTATAGTAACTCCAATATCCGAACTAAATCCGCAGAAAAGGGATTATGAAATCCCCCTATCTGCACACCAGCGCGCCCCACCTATCAACACACTGAACGGGTGTCGAATCCCAGGCAGAATTGTGTCTGCAACGGTTGCAGGAATTCCGTGTGTTATACCCGACAGAGGCCAAGCCACCCAGTGAATCCGAGGATTCGGGTGTGGCGCCCTGTGCAGAGTGAGAATGTCTGGCCGAAGAGGTAATTCGAATCCCGGCGTGCGGGATCGAACACCAACCTGACTGCTGTCAATTCCAGCACATTGATGTGAGGCTGCAGGTCACACAGAACATCGCCCTAACCCGGTGCGTGAGGTTGACAATTCCGCCCAGTTTCGTAACTGATCGTGAGGTCCCGAGACTCAACAGTTATCTGAAACCACGATGAGTCAGTCGCCTATGTACGGGTGACAACACCGGCACTGCGATCTGGCTATCTGAGCTGTAATAAACCTCAATTTGGTGAACACCCTTGGCACCGTAATGTAGCCTAAGGAGAGCACACGAAACTGGTAGCACGTCCCGTCAAACAAGAAACCGAAGGTAAATCTTGAAATCAGGGTGCAATGGAACAAGGAGGTACGCGACCTCGAGGTCGATTGACGTGTGCCAATCCCCTGTCTCGGCAGATGAGATCACCGAGCGCGGTGTCTCCATCTTGAAGGACAGTACCTCTATAAACTTGTTCAGCTCTCAGATGAGAATGGGTCTGAACATTCCGTAACTATGAAATAAGTGGAGTCAAACCCCACATATTCCTGACCATTGGAAACCACCACAATGGTTGCCTAGCCCAGCAAAGACTGGATCTGGGCACGGAGTATTGTCGCCATCTCTCGGGAAGCCGACACAGGAGTGTGTCGCTCTGCCGGTGTTTGCGGCAGAATATAGTAACCCCAGCAGTCGGCAACTTAACGTTTGCCGATGCTTGGGCACCTGAGGAAGTAACGAGAAGCTCAACAGACTTCCGTATTCCTCGAAACTGTCCCGGGCGTATATGCCCATAACCGCCCTCATCATTTGACTGGCACAGCTACAATGCAGTCCCTAGCCAGATGAGAGTTGCCCCCGTCAGATGCCGTCCAGAGTCGCCGACGAAAAAAAAAATTCCACCAGCGCTCTCTCCCCTTTCCACCAGCAGCGCTGAGAGATGCGCCGAGTGGAGCATACAGCGTTGAGCTGTGAAGGGGAAAGAACGGCAGACTTAAGGGAGAGTGTGAGGCCTTGTCCCGGATGCCGTGCTGGAAGCAGGCTTCCCTCCGGGAGGCGAACTCCAACGGTTCGGGTAGTCGACATGGACAACACCTGAGGCAACACAGCCGCGATTCTATCTCGCACTTGCCCTCAGGGACGAACCTACTTAGTGGTAAGTTCAAAGTAGCGAAATGAGCCGAAGCTCAAATCGACTTGTCCACTGTACGAGCCTGAACCCCGATTCCGAGGCACATGTGAGAAGCCTGACAATCAAGGTTTCACAAGCACTCAGACAGACCTCGGAGCGGCGAGGTGACAGTCACACCCGGCACACTCGATGGCATCTAGGTCAATACATAGATAGACATCAGGCCGAGACCTGAACTACCGGCGCTGAGACCTGAACTACCGGAGTCGGGAATCTGCGCCCTACCAGTGCCAAAGCCTGGGTCGGCGCTACCCACGGGGTTCAGAGAATCCGCAGAGCCGAAGCTCAGCTGTTCTAGACCGAACCCCGATCCCGACACGTAGGAGTAGCCTGATAAATCAGGTTTCCCCAAGTACTCTCCAAAAGCGCACTGAGCGTATAGTCAAACATAGCCTATAGCGCTATATAAATACCCATACATACACATGTATGTACGTAAGTGCTCGGGTCGGCGGTTCGAGTTCGAACCCCGATCCCCAACACATGGGAGTGGCCTGACAATGCAGGGCTCCCCTGGTGTACACGGGTAGACCTTGGCGCGTCGAGGTGATCGGCAGCTCGTCACACTCAACGGCCTCTTGGCCAGGGCATCGATAGACATCAGGCCGAGACCTGAGCTAACAGCGCCGGGGATCTGCTCCGTACCAGGGCCGAAGCGCAGGTCGGTGCTAGTCCGATCTGCAGTCCCGAGACACAAGGGAGTAGCCTGACAATGCAGGTTGCCCCTGGTGGACACAGGTAGACCTAGGAGCGCCGAGGTGATCGGCAGCTCAGTGGAACCCAGACCGGGGCGCCGAGAGGAACCTGCCGATATACAGGTTTCCCGGGCAACCCCGACTGACCACGTGGCGCCGAGGTGTCCCCGAGCTGGTCGGCGCCTAGGCGACCGCCATTCAGGGCCCCTGGGCAAAACCTGCAGGGCAAAACCTGAAGGGCGAAACCTGCATCGCCGGCGCCAGTGACGAACCTGAGCCCGAAGCTAGGTCGCCACAAGGTGCCGAAGGCACACCATCACCTGAGCCGAAGCCAGGATCAAGCTGCCTGGGAGGAGGCGCGTTCTCCGAGCCAGAGCTCGGGCCGCAGCCAACCCCCCCAGATGCGTCCGATCCACCCCCGACGACAGGCGTGCTGAGCTCCTTGTGGAACCCAGACAGCACCGTGTCAATCGGGGTGGGAATTTCACCACAGACGACACCTGGTGAACTTACCTTCGAGATCAACACTTTGCGAGCCGAGCTCCTTACGGAGCCCGGACATCGCGCTATCAATCATCGAATTGACATTATGTTGAAGAATATGTTGCTGCAATAGTGAAGTCATATTTAAGTCAGCAACATTGTTTGCGGGGGAAACGATAAAGGGATTTCCTTAGAAACCTTTTATCAAATATTATCCCCCGCCTGAAGCAGATTAGTGGAAAACATAAAATCTGCGTGTCGGAAAGAATGCGCGTGAGGCGCAGAAACCCAGACAAAAACACAACCTCGGCCTATGAGCCACGTTGTGTGTAAACGTATGAAATATGTATCATAATACAACATAATGTAACAGGAATATTGACGCAAGGGCGTTTATTATGAGCATCCTTGATCGTCGTGAGCGTCCTCGGCTAAACACCGGAGGCACACTTTATAACCATCCTGTGGCGGTAGTGTGCATGGCACAACGCACAGGGCTTAAACTGCAACAAACAGAACCACGCCAGTGTTACTAGCAGGAACTGTGAAGCAGCAAACACATAAACACAAGTAATAGCAAGAATAATCCGCACGGGCGATATATAAATGCTACAAGCTACAGCCATTTAAATACTAAACATACAATGCAAAGCAGAAAAAAAGGCTAGCCACCCCTGCGTGTACTAGTGATAGAGTAAAGTTGAGTGATACGAAACGAACACTATCAAAATTACTCAACAACGACTTACCACAAATTCGCTGAAAAGAAAGAGAATTTAGGCAAGCCTACCATATAATATGCAAACATAATATATGAACTCCCTACTACAAGCTACCAATAACATATAGCAAGGAAACCACGATCGCGCGGTCCGCCATTTTGCCTGCCACATGGCTGGAAAACAGAGAACCCACGGCAAAGTTACAACAAAAGATGAATGAAAATATCCACATATGACGTCCATCTAACGCCCGTGCGTAGAGAAAGGAACCATACATACAGATTGAGACTCTTTTACACTCATCGTATCGGTAGGAGAGCAAACTCGAAACGAACACCACGCACGTCTATTCAACAGAACGACAGCATGAAAAGTAAGGTACGAGGTAGACGGCGAGAGTTACCTGCTCTTGGCTGTGTTGGTCCGGTGGGGCCCTGTAGGGGTGGTCTCACAAGACAAAACGAGTCTTTTGTTTTGTAAATATTTTATTAAAAATATAGTTACAACTGTCGTAGGATTTAAAATGGACATTTTAATGCTTATATGTACCCCAAGGAGGACTTCTTCTGAAAAAGAATCAAGATGTAAGTTTGTACAAGACCTCATAGTGAAAAAGGATAGTTTTTTCTCTTCTGAAAAAAAATGTTTGAAGAACTTGCCTGCATGGTCCTCTGTCGACTTCTTGGCAGTCGCCCTGCCCCTGGGGGACTTCAAGGTCCAATTCTGCCCCGAGGAAGATGGTGTCCACGGTCCTAATAGTAAAGGTAAAGAAAACTTTAACGTTTCACATCACTGATACTTACTTTGCACAAGACATCATGGTGAACAAGGGTACTTTTTGTGTTTTCTTCAAAGGATTGTTGGATACGGTACTAATAATAAAGGTAAAGAATATTTTATATCATTCATACCTACCACACAGACAGATTATGACTGAGTGAGTCTAGTTCAACACCGCCTTTAGGAATATTCCAGCACTATCACAGCGGGGAACAAACAAATATAGGCTTCACACATTGTACCTATATGGGAAATCGAATCATAGTCGTTTTTGGCGTGACGAGCGAAGGCTTGATCCACAAGGTTATCCCACAATCCCCACAGATGTTGAATGCAAAACGAATATGTCGGGTTGTGAAAAACAAGATTTAACCTGAATATCGAACTGAAATATTGCAATACTTTACCAGCAGGTGGTACCAGTCGGCCAGTACACTGCCCCCGAAAGTGACCAAGCGGGACTTGCTTTGTCTGGGAACTACCTACTGAAGGAATAAATGGTGGGTAAGCACTAAGTTATGCCATCTCTATGAGAGCATCATGCAGGGCATGCATGAGGGGTCCCTATCTACCATACCACCTAAATCTACCAGTCAAGTGCAGTCAGCATTTGGCCTACTGGGGGATGCTGAGAAAGACTGGGAGCCACAGAGTGTAGCAACCCTAACTAACTGGTCTGTTGCTGCAACAACCATCCTGACTGGACAGCCAGGCCCTAGCACCGAACCTACCCCACAGTACAGTCGGCGGGGACCTACGCGGAAGCGGAGAGACTGTGGGGCCACCATTAGACAATAACTCGTCCCATCGGTCTCTCGGAAAAGCAGTGTACTGAAGTCCGTGTAGAAGTGGGTGGAGGGACGCAACAGCAAATTCAGAATGTGCCAGGGTTCCTGCGTCTGAAAGAAATGAGTCATGCATAGGCATCAGGAATCACACTTCTCACGTATGTAGATTTGTTTCATAACAGTGAGTAAGTGTGGTTTTATGCCGCTTTTAGCAATATTCCAACTGGGGTTATTAGAAAAGGGCGTCACACTTAGTACCTAAGTGGGTAATCAAAGCCTGCCACTCGGCATAGTGAGCCAACACTTTAACCACTAGGCTACATTAGTATTTTTTTTGTAATTTGTAATTTGTAATATCACATGGATTAAGTGATAACTATTATAGGTGACAAGAATCAAAGACTTATGAGGTGGAGTTTGACCTTGCGAGGGTTCAATCTTGTGATTAGACACATTAAAGGTACAGACAATGTTTGTGCTGATGCACTTTCCAGGTTGTAAATGCATAATGACTGTATGATGCTGTATGTTTGTATCTGCATTATATCTTAGTAATTCTGCAAGATGTTTCTCATGTTATTCATATTATAACATGTCATCTTTTTATGTTAGTTATCTTGCTATGATTGTAACAGAAAGTTTCCCTAAAGGGGGAGAATGTTATAAGAATGTGTTTGTAATTTGTAATTTGTAATATCAGATGGATTAAGTGATAACTATTATGGGTTACAATGTTTAAAGTTTGGAGTGGGTTGCGGCTCTTGCATCATATATGTTCAATGGCAATAGTATTTATAGCGGTATGCCTTTTGAGATAGCACTTCACAGTTGCCTCCCGTGGCTGGCTTTATTTTGTTTGACTTCCGGTCGTATGTTCGAGAAAACCGCCTAATGTTCGGAGTGGATAATGCTGCTGCCTAGCTTTGCTAGAATGCTCTAGAACTGCGGAAGAGTTCAAGGGTACTTTTTATATTTTCTTCAAAGGATTGCTTGAAAAACCTGCCTGCCTGGTCGGCTGTGGGCTTCCAGGCAGTCACCCTGCCTCCAGAAGAGTCCTTGGTCCACTTCTGTCCATTGGGATGTCTTCTTGGCAGTCGTCCTGCCTCTGGGGGACTTCAAGGTCCAATTCTGCCCCCAGGAAGATGGCGTCCGCGGTCCTAATAGTAAAGGTAAAGAATAGTTCACATCATTTATAGTTACTACACAATTTATGAATGCCAAAGCGTGTGCTGAATCGTGAAAAAGCTCTAAGCTAAAACAAAAGTTGTAAGCTTGCACAAGACATGATGGTGAACAAGGGTACTTTTTATGTTTTCTTCAAAAAATTGTTTGAAAAACCTGCCTGGCTGGTCCTCTGTCGGCTTCTTGGCAGTCGTCCTGCCTCCCGAAGAGTCCTTGGTCCACTTCTGTCCATTGGGTGTCTTCTTGGCAGTCGTCCTGCCTCTGGGGGACTTCAAGGTCCAATTCTGCCCCCAGGAAGATGGCGTCCGCGGTCCTAATAGTAAAGGTAAAGAATAGTTCACATCATTGATACTTACTACACACTTTATGAATACGAGAGCATGTGCTGAATCATGAAAAGAAAGGTCTAAGGTAGAACACCAGTTGTAAGTTTGCACAAGACATCATGGTGAACAACGGGTATTGTTTATGTTTTCTTCAAAAGATAGTTTGAAAAACCTGCCTGCCTGGTCCGCTGTGGGTTTCCAGGCAGTCACCCTGCCTCCAGAAGAGTCCTTGGTCCACTTCTGTCCATGGGATGTCTTCTTGGCAGTCGTCCTGCCTCTGGGGGACTTCAAGGTCCAATTCTGCAACCAGGAAGATGGCGTTCGCGGTCCTAATAGTAAAGGTAAAGAATAGTTCACACCATTGATACTTACTACAAACTGTATGAATGTTAAGTATATGCTGAATCGTGAAAAAAGCTCTAAGCTAAATCACAAATTGTAAGTTTGCACAAGACATCATGGTGAACAAGGTACTTTTTATGTTTTCTTCAAAGGATTGTTTGAAAAACCTGCCTGCCTGGTCCTCTGTCGGCTTCTCGGCAGTCGTCCTGCCTCCAGAAAAGTCCCTGGTCCACTTCTGTCCATGGGATGTCTTCTTGGCAGTCGTCCTGCCTCTGGGGGACTTCAAGGTCCAAACCTAGCCCCAGGAAGATGGCGTCCACGGTCATAATAGTAAAGGTAAAGAATAGTTCACACCATTGATACTTTCACAATTTATGAATGCAAAGTATATGCTGAATCGTGAAAAAAGCTCTAAGCTAAATCACAAGTTGTAAATTTGCACAAGACATCATTGCCAACAAGGGTACTTTTGCGTTTTCTTGAAAAGATTGTTTGAAAAACTTGCCTGCCTGGTCCTCTGTCGGCTTCTTCACAGTCGTCCTGCCTCCAGAACAGTCCTTGGTCCACTTCTGTCCATGGGATGTCTTCTTGGCAGTCGTCCTGCCTCTGGGGGACTTCAAGGTCCAATTCTGCCCCCAGGAAGATGGCGTCCGCGGTCCTAATAGTAAAGGTAAAGAATAGTTCACACCATTGATACTTACTACTCACTTTATGAATGCAAAGTATATGCTGAATCGTGAAAAAAGCTCTAAGCTATATCACAAGTTGTAAGTTTGTACAAGACATCATTGTGAACAAGGTACTTTTTATGTTTTCTTCAAAGGATTGTTTGAAAAACTTGCCTGCCTGGTCCTCTGTGGGTTTCTTGGCAGTCGTCCTGCCTCCAGAAGAGTCCTTGGTCCATTTCTGTCCATGGGATGTCTTCTTGGCAGTCGTCCTCCCTCTGAGGGACTTCAGGGTCCAATTCTGCCCCCAGGAAGATGGCGTCCGCGGTCCTAATAGTAAAGGTAAAGAATAGTTCACATCACCGATGCTTACTAAACAGTTTAGGAATTTAAAAACATATTCTGAATCGTTAAAAAAGGTCTGTCATAAAACTCAAGATGTAAGTTTGTACAAGACCTCATAGTGAAAAAGGATAGTTTTTTCTCTTCTGAAAAAAAATGTTTGAAGAACTTGCCTGCATGGTCCTCTGTCGACCTCTTGGCAGTCGCCCTGCCTCTGGGGGACTTCAAGGTCCAATTCTGCCCCCAGGAAGATGGTGTCCACGGTCCTAATAGTAAAGGTAAAGAAAACTTTAACGTTTCACATCACTGATACTTACTTTGCACAAGACATCATGGTGAACAAGGGTACTTTTTATGTTTTCTTCAAAGGATTGTTGGATACGGTACTAATAATAAAGGTAAAGAATATTTTATATCATTCATACCTACCACACAGACAGATTATGACTGAGTGAGTCTAGTTCAACACCGCCTTTAGGAATATTCCAGCACTATCACAGCGGGGAACAAACAAATATAGGCTTCACACATTGTACCTATATGGGAAATCGAATCATAGTCGTTTTGGCGTGACGAGCGAAGGCTTGATCCACAAGGTTATCCCACAATCCCCACAGATGTTGAATGCAAAACGAATATGTCGGGTTGTGAAAAACAAGATTTAACCTGAATATCGAACTGAAATATTGCAATACTTTACCAGCAGGTGGTACCAGTCGGCCAGTACACTGCTCCCGAAAGTGACCATGCGGGACTTGCTTTGTCTGGGAACTACCTACTGAAGGAATAAATGGTGGGTAAGCACTAAGTTATGCCATCTCTATGAGAGCATCATGCAGGGCATGCATGAGGGGTCCCTATCTACCATACCACCTAAATCTACCAGTCAAGTGCAGTCAGCATTTGGCCTACTGGGGGATGCTGAGAAAGACTGGGAGCCACAGAGTGTAGCAACCCTAACTAGCTGGTCTGTTGCTGCAACAACCATCCTGACTGGACAGCCAGGCCCTATGACCGAACCTACCCCACAGTACAGTCGGCGGGGACCTACGCGGAAGCGGAGAGACTGTGGGGCCACCATTAGACAATAACTCGTCCCATCGGTCTCTCGGAAAAGCAGTGTACTGAAGTCCGTGTAGAAGTGGGTGGAGGGACGCAACAGCAAATTCAGAATGTGCCAGGGTTCCTGCGTCTGAAAGAAATGAGTCATGCATAGGCATCAGGAATCACACTTCTCACGTATGTAGATTTGTTTCATAACAGTGAGTAAGTGTGGTTTTATGCCGCTTTTAGCAATATTCCAACTGGGGTTATTAGAAAAGGGCGTCACACTTAGTACCTAAGTGGGTAATCAAAGCCTGCCACTCGGCATAGTGAGCCAACACTTTAACCACTAGGCTACACTACATCTCCGTTTACATGGACGTGTTATGAGAGTATTTTTTTGTAATTTGTAATTTGTAATATCACATGGATTAAGTGATAACTAAACTCTGTCAAAAAAGAAACGCAACCCCTGTCCTCAGATATGAAAAATTCGTTTGAATGAAGTTATTGCTTCCAAACTAAATTTTATTCGAATGTATTGAAATGATACACGTAATTAATGAAGATTACCATCCAAACAACTGCATTTGTACGCATAAGTGTATTTTATTGCTTATTCCGTCACAACGCATGAAATGACCCACATGGTGACTTCGCACAAAAAAAACACATGCAAATCATGAAAATGGCAGTTAATGTAGGGGTGTATAAAAGCCCATGTGCTTCCGTATTATATTCATTCATTTGTCGCCGAAAAGCTATGTTAAAATGCCACGATTGAGTGCTGCCGACCGAAATATCGCCATTGGTCGTGTTCAAGCCGGAGAAAGTTTTGGAACTGTTGCACGGCACCTAAATGTTCACAAAACAACGATATCCCGACTTTGGAGCCGCTACAACAACTTCAATTTGACCAACGATCGCCCGAGAAGTGGAAGGCCAAGAATCACGACCCCCTTCAAGATCGGTACATCGGGTCCATCACCTGCGTAATCGGCATGCCCTACCAACCGTGACTGCCACACAAATACCAGGTTTGAGGAGAGTGTCAGCTCAAACGATTAGGAACCGTCTGAAAGAAGCGGGTTTACGTGCCTGTAGACCAGTTGTTGGACCTGTACTACGCCCCTACATCGACGCCGACGACTCAGGTGGTGCAACAACGTAAGGATACGGACTTTACAAAACTGGAGGCGAATCTGGTTTTCTGATGAATCACGTTTTTTTTGCAACGCCACGACGGAAGACAGCGTCTGTATAGGAGACGTCATAAACGTTTTGCGCCCATCTGCGTCCAACAGGTGGACAGATTTGGCGGAGAAAGCGTCATGGTTTGGGGAACCATCTCATACAACCAGAAATCAGACTTGGTGATCGTTCCAGGGAACCTGACAGCCCAACGTTACATCAACCACGTGTTAGAGCTTCACCTTCTCCCGATTATTGACCAACAGACACAGATTTTTCAACGGGACAACGCCCGGCCTCATACTGCACGTGCAACAATGAACTTTCTGCAGAATTCCAACGTCAATGTCTTGCCATGACCCTCTAAATCACCAGACCTCAACCCTATTGAACACCTGTGGGATACTCTGGATCGACGCGTACGTCAACGTCAGCCGCCGCCACAGACGCTGCAACAGCTCGCCGTTGCACTGCAGGAGGAGTGGAGAGCCATTCCCCAGGAAAGAATCCGGCGTCTTATCCGTTCTTGTCCAAGGAGATGCCGTGCAGTGATTGCAGCGCGTGGTGCTCATACGAGATACTGAGAAAGACGCCCCCCCTGGTGACAAACTGGTGTCTGTGAGATGACTTTTGAAATGACAATTTTAAACATGCCCATCTGGGTTATTATTCTGCCAAATTTCAGACTTCTGTCTTAAATAATAAAAATGCCGTGTCGTCCTAAAACTTCAGATCAAAATCTCTAAAATACAGGGGTTGCGTTTCTTTTTTGACAGAGTTTATTATAGGTGACAAGAATCAAAGACTTATGAGGTGGAGTTTGACCTTGCGAGGGTTCAATCTTGTGATTAGAAACATTAAAGGTACAGACAATGTTTGTGCTGATGCACTTTCCAGGTTGTAAATGCATAATGACTGTATGATGCTGTATGTTTGTATCTGCATTATATCTTAGTAATTCTGCAAGATGTTTCTCATGTTATTCATATTATTACATGTCATCTTTTTATGTTAGTTATCTTGCTATGATTGTAACAGAAAGTTTCCCTAAAGGGGGAGAATGTTATAAGAATGTGTTTGTAATTTGTAATTTGTAATATCAGATGGATTAGGTGATAACTATTATGGGTTACAATGTTTAAAGTTTGGAGTGGGTTGCGGCTCTTGCATCATATATGTTCAATGGCAATAGTATTTATAGCGGTATGCCTTTTGAGATAGCACTTCACAGTTGCCTCCCGTGGCTGGCTTTATTTTGTTTGACTTCCGGTCGTATGTTCGAGAAAACCGCCTAATGTTCGGAGTGGATAATGCTGCTGCCTAGCTTTGCTAGAATGCTCTAGAACTGCGGAAGAGTTCAAGGGTACTTTTTATATTTTCTTCAAAGGATTGCTTGAAAAACCTGCCTGCCTGGTCGGCTGTGGGCTTCCAGGCAGTCACCCTGCCTCCAGAAGAGTCCTTGGTCCACTTCTGTCCATTGGGATGTCTTCTTGGCAGTCGTCCTGCCTCTGGGGGACTTCAAGGTCCAATTCTGCCCCCAGGAAGATGGCGTCCGCGGTCCTAATAGTAAAGGTAAAGAATAGTTCACATCATTTATAGTTACTACACAATTTATGAATGCCAAAGCGTGTGCTGAATCGTGAAAAAGCTCTAAGCTAAAACAAAAGTTGTAAGCTTGCACAAGACATGATGGTGAACAAGGGTACTTTTTATGTTTTCTTCAAAAAATTGTTTGAAAAACCTGCCTGGCTGGTCCTCTGTCGGCTTCTTGGCAGTCGTCCTGCCTCCCGAAGAGTCCTTGGTCCACTTCTGTCCATTGGGTGTCTTCTTGGCAGTCGTCCTGCCTCTAGGGGACTTCAAGGTCGAATTCTGCCCCCAGGAAGATGGCGTCCGCGGTCCTAATAGTAAAGGTAAAGAATAGTTCACATCATTGATACTTACTACACACTTTATGAATACGAGAGCATGTGCTGAATCATGAAAAGAAAGGTCTAAGGTAGAACACCAGTTGTAAGTTTGCACAAGACATCATGGTGAACAACGGGTATTGTTTATGTTTTCTTCAAAAGATAGTTTGAAAAACCTGCCTGCCTGGTCCGCTGTGGGTTTCCAGGCAGTCACCCTGCCTCCAGAAGAGTCCTTGGTCCACTTCTGTCCATGGGATGTCTTCTTGGCAGTCGTCCTGCCTCTGGGGGACTTCAAGGTCCAATTCTGCAACCAGGAAGATGGCGTCCGCGGTCCTAATAGTAAAGGTAAAGAATAGTTCACACCATTGATACTTACTACAAACTGTATGAATGTTAAGTATATGCTGAATCGTGAAAAAAGCTCTAAGCTAAATCACAAATTGTAAGTTTGCACAAGACATCATGGTGAACAAGGTACTTTTTATGTTTTCTTCAAAGGATTGTTTGAAAAACCTGCCTGCCTGGTCCTCTGTCGGCTTCTCGGCAGTCGTCCTGCCTCCAGAAAAGTCCCTGGTCCACTTCTGTCCATGGGATGTCTTCTTGGCAGTCGTCCTGCCTCTGGGGGACTTCAAGGTCCAATTCTGCCTCCAGGAAGATGGCGTCCACGGTCCTAATAGTAAAGGTAAAGATTAGTTCACATCATTGATTCTTACTACACAGTTTATGAATATGAAAGCATGTGCTGAATCATGAAAATGGTCTAAGGTAGAACACCTGTTGTAAGTTTGCACAAGACATCATGGTGAACAACGGGTATTGTTTATGTTTCCTTCAAAAGATAGTTTGAAAAACCTGCCTGCCTGGTCCTCTGTCGGCTTCTTGTCAGTCGTCCTGTTTCCAGAAGAGTCCTTGGTCCACTTCTGTCCTTGGGATGTCTTCTTGGCAGTCGTCCTGCCTCTGGGGGACTTCAAGGTCCAATTCTGTCCCCAGGAAGATTGCATCCACGGTCCTAATAGTAAAGGTAAAGAATAGTTCTCATCATTGATACTTACTACACAATTTATGCGTATGCTGAATCGTGAAAAAGCTCTAAGCTAAAAGAAAAGTTGTAAGCTTGCACTAGACATCATTGTGAACAATGGTACTTATTACGTTTTTTTCAAATGATTGTTTGAGAAACCTGCCTGCCTGGTCCTCTGTCGGCTTCTGGCAGTCGTCCTGCCTCCAGAAGAGTTCTTTGGTCCAGGCAGTCACCCTGCCTCCAGAAGAGTCCTTGGTCCACTTCTCTGGCCATGGGATGTCTTCTTGGCAGTCGTCCTGCCTCTGGGGGACTTCAAGGTCCAATTCTGCCCCCAGGAAGATGGCGTCCGCGGTCCTAATAGTAAAGGTAAAGAATAGTTCACACCATTGATACTTACTACATACTTTATGAATACGAGAGCATGTGCTGAATCGTGAAAAGAAAAGATCTAAGGTAGAACACCAGTTGTAAGTTTGCACAAGACATCATGGTGAACAACGGGTATTGTTTATGTTTTCTTCAAAAGATAGTTTGAAAAACCTGCCTGCCTGGTCCGCTGTGGGCTTCCAGGCAGTCACCCTGCCTCCAGAAGAGTCCTTGGTCCACTTCTGTCCTTGGGATGTCTTCTTGGCAGTCGTCCTGCCTCTGGGGGACTTCAAGGTATAATTCTGCCCCCAGGAAGATGGCGTCCGCGGTCCTAATAGTAAAGGTAAAGAATAGTTCACATCATTGATACCTACTACACAATTTATGAATGCCAAAGCGTATGCTGAATCGTGAAAAATGCTCTAAGCTAAAACAAAAGTTGTAAGCTTGCACTAGACATCATTGTGAACAAGGGTACTTATTACGTTTTTTTCAAATGATTGTTTGAGAAACCTGCCTGCCTGGTCCTCTGTCGGCTTCTTGGCAGTTGTCCTGCCTCCAGAAGAATTCTTGGTCCACTTCTGTCCATGAGATGTCTTCTCGGCAGTCGTCCTGCCTCTGGGGGACTTCAAGGTCCAATTCTGCCTCCAGGAAGATGGCGTCCACGGTCCTAATAGTAAAGGTAAAGATTAGTTCACATCATTGATTCTTACTACACAGTTTATGAATATGAAAGCATGTGCTGAATCATGAAAAAGGTCTAAGGTAGAACACCTGTTGTAAGTTTGCACTAGACATCATGGTGAACAACGGGTATTGTTTATGTTTCCTTCAAAAGATAGTTTGAAAAACCTGCCTGCCTGGTCCTCTGTCGGCTTCTTGTCAGTCGTCCTGTCTCCAGAAGAGTCCTTGGTCCACTTCTGTCCTTGGGATTTCTTCTTGGCAGTCGTCCTGCCTCTGGGGGACTTCAAGGTCCAATTCTGTCCCCAGGAAGATTGCATCCACGGTCCTAATAGTAAAGGTAAAGAATAGTTCTCATCATTGATACTTACTACACAATTTATGCGTATGCTGAATCGTGAAAAAGCTCTAAGCTAAAAGAAAAGTTGTAAGCTTGCACTAGACATCATTGTGAACAATGGTACTTATTACGTTTTTTTCAAATGATTGTTTGAGAAACTTGCCTGTCTGGTCCTCTGTCGGCTTCTTGGCAGTCGTCCTGCCTCCAGAAGAGTTCTTGGTCCACTGCTGGCCATGGGATGTCTTCTTGGCAGTCGTCCTGCCTCTGGGGGACTTCAAGGTCCAATTCTGCCCCCAGGAAGATGGCGTCCGCGGTCCTAATAGTAAAGGTAAAGAATAGTTCACACCATTGATACTTACTACACACTTTATGAATACGAGAGCATGTGCTGAATCGTGAAAAGAAAAGATCTAAGGTAGAACACCAGTTGTAAGTTTGCACAAGACATCATGGTGAACAACGGGTATTGTTTATGTTTTCTTCAAAAGATAGTTTGAAAAACCTGCCTGCCTGGTCCTCTGTGGGCTTCCAGGCAGCCACCCTGCCTCCAGAAGAATCCTTGGTCCACTTCTGTCCATTGGGATGTCTTCTTGGCAGTCGTCCTGCCTCTGGGGGACTTCAAGGTCCAATTCTGCAACCAGGAAGATGGCCGTCCGCGGTCCTAATAGTAAAGGTAAAGATTAGTTCACATCATTGATACTTACTACACAATTTATGAATGCCAAAGCGTATGCTGAATCGTGAAAAAGCTCTAAGCTAAAACAAAAGTTGTAAGCTTGCACAAGACATCATGGTGAACAAGGGTACTTTTTACGTTTTTTTCAAAGGATTGTTTGAGAAACCTGCCTGCCTGGTCCCCTGTCGGCTTCTTGGCAGTCGTCCTGCCTCCAGAAGATTCCTTGGTCCACTTCTGTCAATTGGGTGTCTTCTTGGCAGTCGTCCTGCCTCTGGGGGACTTCAAGGTCCAATTCTGCCCCCAGGAAGATGGCGTCCGCAGTCCTAATAGTAAAGGTAAAGAATAGTTCACATCATTGATACTTACTACACAATTTATGAATATGAAAGCATGTCCTGAATCGTGAAAAAGCTCTAAACTAAAAGAAAAGTTGTAAGCTTGCACAAGACATCATGGTGAACAAGGGTACTTTTCATGTTTTCTTCAAAGGATTGTTTGAGAAACCTGCCTGTCTGGTCCTCTGTCGGCTTCTTGGCAGTCGTCCTGCCTCCAGAAGAGTCCTTGGTCCACTTCTGTCCATGGGATGTCTTCTTGGCAGTCGTCCTGCCTCTGGGGGACTTCAAGGTCCAATTCTGTCCCCAGGAAGATTGCATCCACGGTCCTAATAGTAAAGGTAAAGAATAGTTCTCATCATTGATACTTACTACACAATTTATGCGTATGCTGAATCGTGAAAAAGCTCTAAGCTAAAAGAAAAGTTGTAAGCTTGCACTAGACATCATTGTGAACAATGGTACTTTTACGTTTTTCAAATGATTGTTTGAGAAACTTGCCTGCCTGGTCCTCTGTCGGCTTCTTGGCAGTCGTCCTGCCTCCAGAAGAGTTCTTGGTCCACTGCTGGCCATGGGATGTCTTCTTGGCAGTCGTCCTGCCTCTGGGGACTTCAAGGTCCAATTCTGCCCCAGGAAGATGGCGTCCGCGGTCCTAATAGTAAAAGGTAAAGAATAGTTCACACCATTGATACTTACTACACACTTTATGAATACGAGAGCATGTGCTGAATCGTGAAAAGAAAAGATCTAAGGTAGAACACCAGTTGTAAGTTTGCACAAGACATCATGGTGAACAACGGGTATTGTTTATGTTTTCTTCAAAAGATAGTTTGAAAAACCTGCCTGCCTGGTCCTCTGTCGGCTTCCAGGCAGCCACCCTGCCTCCAGAAGAATCCTTGGTCCACTTCTGTCCATTGGGATGTCTTCTTGGCAGTCGTCCTGCCTCTGGGGGACTTCAAGGTCCAATTCTGCAACCAGGAAGATGGCGTCCGCGGTCTTAATAATAGTAAAGGTAAAGATTAGTTCACATCATTGATACTTACTACACAATTTATGAATGCCAAAGCGTATGCTGAATCGTGAAAAAGCTCTAAGCTAAAACACAAGTTGTAAGCTTGCACAAGACATCATGGTGAACAAGGGTACTTTTACGTTTTTTCAAAGGATTGTTTGAGAAACCTGCCTGCCTGGTCCCCTGTCGGCTTCTTGGCAGTCGTCCTGCCTCCAGAAGATTCCTTGGTCCACTTCTGTCAATTGGGTGTCTTCTTGGCAGTCGTCCTGCCTCTGGGGGACTTCAAGGTCCAATTCTGCCCCCAGGAAGATGGCGTCCGCAGTCCTAATAGTAAAGGTAAAGAATAGTTCACATCATTGATACTTACTACACAATTTATGAATATGAAAGCATGTCCTGAATCGTGAAAAAGCTCTAAACTAAAAGAAAAGTTGTAAGCTTGCACAAGACATCATGGTGAACAAGGGTACTTTTCATGTTTTCTTCAAAGGATTGTTTGAGAAACCTGCCTGTCTGGTCCTCTGTCGGCTTCTTGGCAGTCGTCCTGCCTCCAGAAGAGTCCTTGGTCCACTTCTGTCCATTGGGTGTCTTCTTGGCAGTTGTCCTGCCTCTGGGGGACTTCAAGGTCCAATTCTGCCCCCAGGAAGATGGCGTCCGCGGTCCTAATAGTACAGGTAAAGAATAGTTCACATCATTGATACTTACTACACACTTTATAAATATGAGAGCATGTGCTGAATCATGAAAAGAAACGTCTAAGCTAAAACAAAAGTTGTAAGCTTGCACTAGACATCATGGTGAACAAGGGTACTTATTACGTTTTTTTCAAATAATTGTTTGAGAAACCTGCCTGCCTGGTCCTCTGTCGGCTTCTTGGCAGTTGTCCAGCCTCCAGAAGAGTTCTTGGTCCACTTATGTCCATGAGATGTCTTCTCGGCAGTCGTCCTGCCTCTGGGGGACTTCAAGGTCCAATTCTGCCTCCAGGAAGATGGCGTCCACGGTCCTAATAGTAAAGGTAAAGAATAGTTCACATCATTGATACTTACTACACAATTTATGCGTATGCTGAATCGTGAAAAAGCTCTAAGCTAAAAGAAAAGTTGTAAGCTTGCACTAGACATCATTGTGAACAATGGTACTTATTACGTTTTTTTCAAATGATTGTTTGAGAAACTTGCCTGTCTGGTCCTCTGTCGGCTTCTTGGCAGTCGTCCTGCCTCCAGAAGAGTCCTTGGTCCACTTCTGTCCATGAGATGTCTTCTTGGCAGTCTTCCTCCCTCTGGGGGACTTCAAGGTCCAATTCTGCCCCCAGGAAGATGGCGTCCGCGGTCCTAATAGTAAAGGTAAAGATTAGTTCACATCATTGATACTTACTACACAATTTATGAATGCCAAAGCGTATGCTGAATCGTGAAAAAAGCTCTAAGCGAAAACAAAAGTTGTAAGCTTGCACTAGACATCATTGTGAACAATGGTACTTATTACGTTCGTTTCAAATGATTGTTTGAGAAACCTGCCTGCCTGGTCCTCTGTCGGCTTCTTGGCAGTCGTCCTGCCTCCAGAAGAGTTCTTGGTCCACTTCTGTCCATGAGATGTCTTCTCGGCAGTCGTCCTGCCTCTGGGGGACTTCAAGGTCCAATTCTGCCCCCAGGAAGATGGCGTCCACGGTCCTAATAGTAAAGGTAAAGATTAGTTCACATCATCGATACTTCCTACACAGTTTATGAATATGAAAGCATGTGCTGAATCATGAAAAGAAAGGTCTAAGGTAGGATACCAGTTGTAAGTTTGCACAAGACATCATGGTGAACAAGGGTACTGTTTATGTTTTCTTCAAAAGATTGTTTGAAAAACCTGCCTGTCTGGTCCTCTGTCGGCTTCTTGTCAGTCGTCCTGCCTCCAGAAGAGTTCTTGGTCCACTTCTGTCCATGGGATGTCTTCTTGCCTGTCGCTCTGCCTCTGGGGGGCTTCAAGGTCCAATTCTGCCCCCAGGACGATGGCGTCCACGGTCCTAATAGTAAAGGTAAAGAATAGTTCACATCATTGATACTTACTACACACTTTATGAATACGAAAGCATGTGTTGAATCCTGAATTTAGCTCTAAGCTAATACACAAGTTGTAACTTTGCACCAGACGTCGTTGGTAAACAAGGGTAGTTTTTAACTTTTCTTCGAAAGGTTGTTTGAAACACTTGCCTGCCTGTTCTACGGTGCAAAAAATAACGGTAAAGAATATTTTACATCATTTGACTACCACACATACTATGACTGAGTGAGTGTAGTTTTACGCCGCGTTTAGCAATATTTCAGCAATATCACAGCGGGGAACAATAATTATAGGCTTCACACATTGTAGCTATATGGGAAATCGAATCATGGTCGTTTTGGGCGTGACGAGCGAACACTTTAACCACTAGATTTAACCTAAAGATTGAACTGAAATATTGCAATACTTTACCAACAGATGGCCCCAGTCGGCCAGTACACTGCTCCCGAAAGTGACCATGCGGGACTTGCTCTGTCTGGGAACTACCTACTGAAGGAATAAATGGTGGGTAAGCACTAAGTTATGCCATCTCTATGACAGGATCATGCAGGGCATGCATGAGGGGTCCCTATCTACCATACCACCTAAATCTACCAGTCAAGTGCAGTCAGCATTTGGCCTACTGGGGGATGCTGAGAAAGACTGGGAGCCACAGAGTGTAGCAACCCTAACTAGCTGGTCTGTTGCTGCAACAACATCCTGACTGGACAGCCAGGCCCTATGACCGAACCTACCCCACAGTACAGTCGGCGGGGACCTACGCGGAAGCGGAGAGACTGTGGGGCCACCATTAGACAAAAACTCGTCCCATCGGTCTCTCGGAAAGCAGTGTACTGAAGTCCGTGTAGAAGTGGGTGGTGAGACGCAACAGCAAATCCAGAATGTGCCAGGGTTCCTGCGTCTGAAAGAAATGAGTCATGCATAGGCATCAGGAATCACACTTCTCACGAATGTAGATTTGTTTACTAACAGTGAGTAAGGTAAGAGTTTCTCCCGTTCCCCCATCCCAAATAATATGTATAAATATTCTAGAATTATAAACAAAACTTAACACAACAATTACTAGAGAACTCACAAAAAATGATTAAAAGTCCAAAATTTAAGTTAGGGCTAGGTTTAGGGTTTGGTTTAGAGTTGGGGGAACGGAAGGAGCTCTTTCCAAAGTTTGGAATCGAAACCTGGCAATCGGCATGGCGAGCCAACACTTTAACCACTAGGCTACACCACCTTTCCGTTTACATCCAAGAAAATAGTATCCACCATTCCCATCTATCTCTACATGGCTGTATACTTTGAGGGGATGAGTGTGCACTATACATTCATAAGACATCGTCGTGAAGAAAATAGAGTTTGAAAATCTGCCAGGTCTTCTGTCGGGCCAAATCTCCCACGTCCACCGTCCTATTAGGTAAGGTAATGAATATTTCATATCACTGACACTCACTCACTCATCATTGATAGTTACTACACAGTTTACGAATGCGAAATGCATATGCCGGATTGTATAAATATACCTGTAACCTAACTCTCTTCTTGGTCGTCCCTCGCCTCGGGATCTTTCCTGTTGTGCTTTCACACCCGGTTGAGAAAGTAACTACATAATTTGTATAGGAGCCAGTGCGGGGACTCCAAGCGGGGTTCAGTCGCTCGATTACGACAAAGAGTCAGCTGGAGATGACAAAGGGTAAACCAGACACCTTACGTAACCTAATCCCAGTCGCCGAACCCGAAACAAAGGGTAACATTGACTGAAAACACCTCAGTTTGCACAGAGACATTTTTCCGATTTAACGTGAGCCGAGTGAGATCTGATAATAAGTTTCTTTATTATTAAAACAAAACAAAATTCCTTTAGATTAATTACTGGTTTGAATTTATCTAAGCAAATATAACTAACACATAAAAACAGCTTATAAGGTACAGGTGTCATGCGTTTTAAAATTCAAAATTACAAGTTAAACCAAAACTGACATAGATGTATTGCTGATTCAATACAAATGAATTAAACCAAAGTAACACAATTTAAATCAACTGTTATTCGTGGGTGGGAAATTGTAATTTTTGTTGTGCCTATCTCTGCTCATCGCATTCGTGACCCACTCGTGTTATTCCGGGACAAGCTGAATACCGATTTCATATTGACGTATGAACATCAGAACTACTTCAAACATGTACAGTATTAAACATTACGGAAACGCTCGAAAACATTAACCCGCTTTAACCAATAATTATGATGATAATTTGTTGAAAACATATTCTAACCAGCTGTTCACAATTTACTTTCAAATGTACATTTCTATAAGAATCACAAATTAATTTCCCCTTAATAGGCAGTTAAAATAACATTTTTTTTCAGCTCTAATAAGTGTGAATAGATGCAAAAAAATACCTTTAAAATATATTTCAAACTGGAAGTTCATCGAAAGTCTTCTTGGGGGTTATGGAAAAGGGCGAGTGGTGACGGATGCGGGAGTGGGACAAGTCTTCTCGGGGTTACGGAAAGGCGCGATTGGTGACGAATGCGCTGGTCGCACAATGTCCGTATTCAGACATTTCAGTGAGTTGGATTTGATGCCGCCAGTAGCAGTTTGTCAGTTCTTCAACACCACTGCACTGACTGATGCAGTTTGTGACGGGTTAATACGGTTTGTAATTTACTCCCAAAACTCTGTTTTTGATTTTCAAAAGTGCTTACCATGTAGTTTAAGTTCGAGTACAAATAATGTTAGAGACTGTGTGTAAATTGTAGTAATGAAGCTGCAATACATGACCCACCAATTTGACAATAACAAACTGGTAACATTTGATGAAACAGTACAACAGTGAGTGAGTGAGTTTAATTGTACGCCACACTCAGCAATATTCCAGCTAGATGGCGGGGTACAACAGTGTAATGTAGATAATGTCACTGCCAGCTATGGGAAGTAATTCGCATCAAATCGTAGTTTGGTTAAGAATGTTAAGAAAGACTACGTCAGAGTTTGCAGCACATAGCCGCAAAACAAGAGGTGGTAGTAATATAGGCATCAAACGTCTTAAAAGTAAGGAAGATAAAAATCCAATAAATAAATCAATAAATCAGTAAATGAATGAATAAATCAGTGGTGATAAAGAGAAATGGTGGTGCGTTCATAAGATGTCTGTCTTTGAAAAGTTTGTTAACGTTTATACTTCCTATCGAAATTGAAAGTCCAGGTTCCCGGCCCTATCTTTTAAGAGTATAGTGAGCTGGACTAGACAAGCCTGCGATTGATATTATGAACTACGGTACATACAGTCAGGGGGAAGATGACACGCACACAAGCAAGTCCCTGAGTCTGGTCACCCTCTATATACCGTACTTCCTCCACTTGACGATCGGGAGTCTGACTCTTTCCTCACCCGTGAAGGTCCGGGTTAGAATGAACATTCAGTAACCCATGCTTGTCTTAAGAGGCGACTTACGGGATCGGGTGGTCAGGCTCGCTGGCGGTTGACACATGTCATCGGTTCCCAATTGCGCACATCGATGTTCATGCTGTTGATCACTGGATTGTCTGGTCCAGACTCGATTATTTACAGACCGCCGCCATCTAGCTGGAATATTGCAGAGTGTGGCGTACAACTTAACTCACTCACTCACTGACTCTTTCCTCTGTAATGGTGAAACTGAGGTGCTGGCAGAATGAGCTTCATTCTAAAATTCGAACTCACAATTAGCGATACGCATATGTTTTAAAACCATTGGATGTTTTAAGTGGTATTATTGATAATTTAGATAATATCAATGGTAGACACCCATTTCCTCACAGGGTTTTGCTGTCAGATTTCCAACCTCATATTTAATAAATACTCACGTAACACATATTTAATTCAACATTTTAAGCGCCACTCGTGCCATATCAAATCGTTCTTCGCCTCCATTACCCCTGTCAGCTTCCGGTTCCACTACACTAAATCAGAATCACATGCTCCCTGAGCGAGCACCGTATGTAAACAACTGAAGAAACAGAGACATGTGACAGCTGTGATTGGATGAAATAGTGTGAGATGTTTTTGCTTTTTAAAAACACATCCATCCAGTAATTAAAACTGACCACAATTTTAAGTATTTAGTGCTGTCATTTTTATCACCATCACTTATGCTTATTGTGTGTACAGATATTTTCCAGTAGGTGACATTTGGTGCGGAACTGGGGTTAATGTGTTCCGCTTTCTGTGCTGGGAAAATGTAGTTCAAAGGCCAGACTGTACCCATGTGTACCTGGAATGGCTGTTGATAGCCTGGATAATTTTTGAAAAAATAAAAGGTTACTATAGAAGTCTGTGGGAAAACATTTGGTGTTGTGTAACCTTCCATTTCAACGGAGTGAAGGAACAGGGGAGTTAAATCTAAATATAGTTGTTGAATCACATGTTCGCCACCATTCGTGACCCACTCGTGTTATTCCAGGACAAACCGGATAGCGACTCATGTTCCTCTGGAAGGATTTCATATTGGCGCATGAACATCAGAACTACTTTAAACAAGAACGATGATTCTATTCCTGTTTGATTCCAATGCTACTTCATATGACATTTGTTTTCATTTCACACATATTATCTCGAGCACATGATTACATAAGTGTAACTTTGTCTCCGGCAACCACGTTTAGTTGACAAATGTCCAGTGTTCCGGGAATGAAGTATTTCTTGGGGGAAGTGGTGAAAACTCAAATGTTTTGACATAACTGAACATCGTTCTTTACAGAGTTTGAGTTGTTGACATCTTTTGAGTTGTTGACAATCCATGGTACCACCTGTCACAAACGCGTTTTTTTAGGTATTACTTCCTTGTTTATAACACACTTCCCATCAAAAGTTGAGACTCACTCGTGTAAATACAGCCTCTTACTTCAGGCAACTGTTCTAAACTACATTTTGCAAAATAGTCCATAGCCTACTGTTTAAAGGTACTGTTTACACATGAACTCATGTATTGTAAAACAAATTCGTAACGTTGAATATATTATTGTCATGAGTTTAATAAATGATAAAAATCAGTGAAAATTGGCGATTTGTTAACAAAACTTCACACCAAAAACGCAGCTGCTCACATGCTCGATGTTTGCACATGCTTTTCAGCAATTTGATGCATGATCCTCGTGCTATTCATCTGCATATAGTTTGCAGTTGGTTCCCCAAAGTTAGTGGAGAAATCAATCTTCGATGTAACATATAGTGAGTGTTTTAAGTGAGTCTAAACTTATTGACGGGAAGTATAGTACCGGGCAGAAATAACTCTTGAGTGACTTGGGTGAAATCATGGAACTTGGGTGACATCTATCTTGACTGACTTGGAATTAGCGTGTTATCACCCTGGAGTAACTTCAAAATAGGCAGATATCATTTCTGGAGTGACTTGGAACTAGGGTGATATCGCTTATGGTTTACCTTTACCTGGGGTGATATCACTCTGGAGTGACTTGGAACTAGGGTGATATCGCTTATGGTTTACCTTTACCTGGGGTGATATCACTCTGGAGTGACTTGGAACTAGGGTGATATCGCTTATGGTTTACCTTTACCTGGGGTGATTTCACTCTGGAGTGACTTGGAACTAGGGTGATATCGCTTATGGTTTACCTTTACCTGGGGTGATATCACTCTGGAGTGACATAGAACTAGGGTGATATCGCTTATGGTTTACCTTTACCTGGGGTGATATCACTCTAGAGTGACTTGGAACTAGGGTGATATCGCTTATGGTTTACCTTTACCTGGGATGATATCACGCTGGAGTGACATAGAACTAGGGTGATATCGCTTATGGTTTACCTTTACCTGGGGTGATATCACTCTGGAGTGACTTGGAACTAGGGTGATATCGCTCATGGTTTACCTTTACCTGGGGTGATATCACTCTGGAGTGACATAGAACTAGGGTGATATCGCTTATGGTTTACCTTACCTGGGGTGATATCACTCTGGAGTGACTTGGAACTAGGGTGATATCGCTTATGGTTTACTTTACCTGGGGTGATATCACTCTGGAGTGACTTGGAACTAGGGTGATATCGCTTATGGTTTACTGACTTGGACCTGGGGTGATTTCACTCTGGAGTGACTTGGAACTAGGGTGATATCGCTTATGGTTTACCTTTACCTGGGGTGATATCACTCTGGAGTGACATAGAACTAGGGTGATATCGCTTATGGTTTACCTTTACCTGGGGTGATATCACTCTGGAGTGACTTGGAACTAGGGTGATATCGCTTATGGTTTACCTTTACCTGGGGTGATATCACTCTGGAGTGACATAGAACTAGGGTGATATCGCTTATGGTTTACCTTACCTGGGGTGATATCACTGGAGTGACTTGGAACTAGGGTGATATCGCTTATGGTTTACCTTTACCTGGGATGATATCACGCTGGAGTGACATAGAACTAGGGTGATATCGCTTATGGTTTACCTTTACCTGGGGTGATATCACGCTAGAGTGACATAGAACTAGGGTGATATCGCTTATAGTTTACCTTTACCTGGGGTGATATCACGCTGGAGTGACATAGAACTAGGGTGATATTGCTTATAGTTTACCTTTACCTGGGGTGATATCACGCTAGAGTGACATAGAACTAGGGTGATATCGCTTATAGTTTACCTTTACCTGGGGTGATATCACGCTAGAGTGACATAGAACTAGGGTGATATCGCTTATAGTTTACCTTTACCTGGGGTGATATCACGCTGGAGTGACTTGGAACTAGGGTGATATCGCTTATGGTTTACCTTTACCTGGGGTGATATCACGCTGGAGTGACATAGAACTAGGGTGATATCACGCTGGAGTGACATAGAACGGGTGATGTCAGTCTGGTGTGACTGAGAGTTGTGCTGTGATCACTCTCTAGAGACTTTGTCCAAGGCTGTGATCACTCTCGAGTGACTTAGGCCTTGGCTGTGATCACACTCGAGACTTTGATCTTCTAGGCCAAGGCTGTGATCACACTCGAGTGACTTTGGCCTTGGTTGTGATCGCTCTCGAGAGACTTTGGCCAAGACTGTGATCACACTCGAGAGACTTTGGCCATTATTTATGATTTACTTGTAAATCACAGGCGGTGGGGTAGCCTAGTGGTTAAAGCGTTCGCTCGGCACGCCGATCGCGAAGACCCGTGGTCAACTCCCCACATGGTCACTATGCGTGAAGCCTATTCCTGGTGTCCCTGGCCGTGATGTTGGAATGAATTCAATGGGAGCATGCATTCCAATATCTCAAATTGATACCCACCTTTGCATGTTTGACACCATTCAGGATTGTTCACGATATATATGTAAATCAAACATCTTTGTGGATCATCAATGGTGATGTGTATACAGTACACTAAACATACTGGACACTCTGCATTCAAGCATATATTGTGACTTCTGTGACTCAATATCAGGTGTCACCAGGCATGACGTCTAGTATTACGTTCCCCACCGTAAGCATTTTCAGACTTCTGGGGGCGGCTTCAGGTTAGCCGTTCTGAAGGTAATACGTGAAGATAAAACGACTGCGGATTCAGTTCCAGGTTTAGATAAAAGTGGTTTATATCTACATGCAAAATCCACATCGAAAACAAAGGAATCTTATCCATTCTCCTAGCACTTACGTAGACCAGCGAATTTTAACTATCAACATCAGTGTCACCTAGGTTTTGTTTGGTTCAGTATTTGTTTGTACATTATGGCATGTAGTTGTATGACCATGAGCTGATGTCACTCAGGTTTGGGTAGTGAGACTTGTACACAATAAAGCTAGTAGAATGTGGACATAATTAAGACAGTACTTTATTACAGATAGAAAACTGTTTCTTATTTAAAATGCCAAATTTAATAATAGATTATTCTGGGCAGAAAAGCGACGGTACCGTGACCTAAATTAACAATCCTCGTTCAGGGCTAACAGACGCGTCTCTGGGCCCAACGTTAAGACGGGCGTTAACAGGAGAATAAATGATAAATAGTTTGGATACGGTTTACGTACAGCTTAGATATCTTCTCTAAATTATTTTATTACGTCTGTGATTATCGTAAACCATATGGGGCAATATTTACGTCTTAGTTCTACTACCAACGCATCTTAAGAACAGGAAATCCAGATGAAGCTGTCGTGTCAGTTCAAAAGTCCATGATAAGCCGGGCTCCGTCTCGCATATCGCAAGTTGGCGCGCGCACAGGGAGCCGGGAAGCAGCTTACATTCCACAGATGTATTGTGGGACGGTTGACATAAGCCTAGTTAGCTGCCGTTGCAGTGTGGCTGAGACAACTTTTTCCGTCTAAAAAGTTAAACGTAATGTTTCCACCAGTGATGGTTGCCGAATGAAGCAACTGCCTGCCACGAAACAGGGTGCAACTGATTTTTCCATTTTACTACATCATTTTTTGTATTCTCCGCCCGATCTCTCGCTGGCCGAGGTTTGACATTTCTCAAATGACAGACTGAAGAAGAATCGAAGGACCTTCAGAGTAATGCACAGCATTACCATATCAATATAGACGATAGGCAATTAGGCATACGACTCTTTTCACTACACAATGTAATTTAATTACTGTTACATTTTTGCACTGGGTGTTTTGTATTCTTTGTTTTTGTTTGTTTTTGTTTTGTTTTCGTAAGTAATTACTGATCCAAAGACACTGAAGAGGGACCGTATCAATATGTTTGGATATGTAATATTCCCATCGGAGAGATGATATTTCTAAAATTAAAACTTTGCATACCACCCCGTTATTAAAAAGTCGGGTTGTTAATTTTTTTAAACAAGCCTTCTTGGCATGAAGAACGGGAAAAGCATGAATTCGGCTTCGTCTGTTTGAGAAACATTCCTCTTCAGAGATATATATTATAAAATATTGTCCCAGACAAGTGGGCACTTAGGAGAAAAACAGTTTTCGCAAGCCTAACAGTCCTATAATCAACAACAAAACAAGTATAACTGCATCAGCTGTGCGGTACACAGCATTTTTATTGTCACCATTCCCAACATGATACAATACTTAAATATCTACAAACTAACTAACTCTGTTTCCACTCACATAAAGAATACTTGTTGCAAAAAACCGTCGGCATGATGCTTGTTACCACACAATATACGTGTGTATATTACCAGTACATATGAAAACGGTTAAAGGTAGTGAAGCCCGACAGGTAAAACCAGAGATAAAAACATGTTTGTAAAAAGCTCTGGAACCGTGTTCCCTCAACGTACGCAGCACTACCTCTACTGGAGGGTTTACAGTAGCAAACATAGAAAATGTCACATTGCCACAACATCATAAACGAATTTCAATTGAAGCATACCAATGTTGGTATTGTAACGATCTACAGTCACAGAAATAAATTATGAATATTTTATCGGATCTGAAGCCCATTAAATATACATATGAATATGAATGCAGCCCATTAAATGCAATACACATATGAATATTACATCGGCTCTGCAGCCCATTAAAACCCTAACTATAGTTTTCAGATAACAATGGATCACTTTTTATATAACTAAGAAATGTGGTTGGGAACGAGACTTACATGATCATATTACAGTATTATATCGGTTCTGCAACCAATGTAAATATACACATGAATATTTTATCGGCTCTGAAGCCAGAACCCTAATCTAACAAAATACACATATGAATGATTTATCGGCCCTGCAGCCCATTAAAATCCATATATGAAAAATATATAATGCTCTGAAGATAATGAATGTTATATCGTGTCTGCTCGCCTCTGCATCCCTTTAAACTACATAATGAATATTATAAAGGCACTGAAGCAGGTAACAACGGATCACCTTTTTATACATCGGTTTGAAAATATCATCGGCAAATGTTATTTGTAAATATCACTTAGTGTTATATTGATATCAGCAACCAATGAAAATATATCAACTCTGAATTAGTTAAACTACATCGGCTCTGAAGCCAATGAAAATACACATATGGATATTATATCGGCTCTGCAGTCAATGAAAATACACATATGAATATTATATTGGCTCTCCAGCCCATTAAACAACATACATGAATATTATAAAGGAACTGAAGGCCATGAAAATACACATATAAACATTTTATCTTCCAACTGATATCAATTATATCTTAACACTCGTTGATAAAAGTGAATATATCATCGGCAAGCCTCGGATATCAACTCGTGTTGATATAATTGATAACAGTAGACACTTGGGTGAGATTCTCTATATATCAACTCTGCAGCCCATTAAACTACATACATGAATATTATAAAGGCACCGAAGCCCATGAAAATACACATTTTATCATCCAAAACTGTTCCACAGGAGATATTGCTTCTATGAGATCATACGATTTATTATATTCTTTTATAAAGGGTGAAATACTGTAAATATTGGTGAAAATATAAATGTTTTTTTCACTGAGTAGAATATCACTTTGCTTGGAACTCAAGGGCTAGATTGTAGGTGGGTTGCGTAATAAAATGCAGACATACTCGATGTCTCGGTCATTTATAAACAGTGATCAAAATATAACGAATAAAATATTTTGTTAATGTTGTCAAATAACATATGTTTCATCTCGTGGTCTGCGCCACTCGTGAACATATCAACTTTGTCAGGCCACTCGATGAAATATACATGCTATTTGACAACATTAACAGAATACCCTCTATATCTCCGAGGAGATATCATTTTGGCAGTACAGTGTACATTTCTCAATGAAAACTAATGAAGAAGGATTTTTGATGACCTGGCCTCGTGTTTACTGATAGCAAATATATATATTAACACTCGTTGATAAAAGTAAATATATCCTCCTCGGCAAGCCTCGGATATTTGTAACTGTATCAACTCGTGTTGATATATTTGACACTTGGGTGAGATTCTCTATATATCAACTCTGCAGCCCATTAATTAAACTACATATATGAATATTACAACGACTTTGAAGCCTATGAAAATACACATATGAATATTATAACCCTAAGCCAATGGAAAGACACATTATATATGACTATTATATAAGGGCTATGTAGCCAATGAAAATACACATGAAAATTATAACTCTTCTGCAGCCCATTATAACCCTAACCCAATATCAATATTATATCGGGGCTGCTGCCTATTAAAATCCTAACTATAATTTTGAGATAACAATGAATTCCGAATTTAGTCTATCCTATCCCCTAAAAATTACAAGTGATGCTCTTTCGCCTACTACGTTAACCTTGGTGCTGACATCGAATGTGAAACTTTCAGCAACCCCCAACTACGTCAACCTCATCGTCTTTCTCATCTTCTGCGGCTGCTCCATCGTCCTCATCCGACCGATGATCGCTGAGGACAGTGACATTTTCCAACCGGAATATGCGGGATGCGTACATTTTGTCTTGAGCTGAGGGTAGGTGCCAAAAACGGTTAATATCAGGGCATCTCCCAGTCAGTTTGTTGCTTCCTGCATGTACTCGTCGGTCTGTTGCTGTAGACCAACTCTAGCCCATATCTTCACGGCTTCATGCGTGACGACTATTTCCGCGTTGCATCCCCCATCTTCACTGACACACTGATGCTGACGCCACCCAGTAGACCGCCCCCAAGGTGATAAGGACAGGATTCGCTGTCTCGGAACTACCTACTGGGGGAACTAATTATGGTGGGTTAGCCCCAAGTTATAACATGGGGAGTCCCTATCTATCCTATCCCCTAAATCTACCAGTAATGTGACATCATAGCTCCGGCGGATACTGACCGCGACTGTAGCGACCCTAACTAGCTCGGCTGTTTCTGCAACTGCCCACCCCGACAGGCTGGCCAGGTCCCTAGCTCGTAAATCCCTAGTACAGTCGGCGACTACCTAACTGGGAGCCGACTGTGGAACCACCATGGGACAAGAACGAATCCCTTCGATCACCCCGAAAAACTGTGCACTGAATGACGTTAGTGTCAGTGTGTCAGTGAAGATGTGGACTCACGCTAAAACAGTCGTCACACACTCTAAGCCGTGAAGACCTGGGTTACAAATGATATCCAGCAACAGACCGACGGGGTACATACAGGAAGCAACAAACTGACTGGGAGATGTCCTATTATGAACTGTTCTTGACACCTACCCTCAGCTCAAGACAAAATGTACACACCCCGGATATTCCGGTAGGAAATATACCATAATCCTCGACGATCATCGGTCGGATAAGGACGGTGGAGCAGCCGCAGAAGATGAGAAAGATGATGAAGTTGACAAAGTTGACGTTGAAAGTCATTGAAAGTGTCACACCCGATGTCAGCACCAAGGTTACACAAATCAGCACATGAAAATATACACACATGAATATTATATAGGCTCTGCAACCCATTAAACCCCTAAACCTAACCCTAACCCAATATAAATACTCATGAATATTATATCGGTTCTGCAACCAATCAAAATCAACCCTAATCTAACAAGATACACATATGAATGTTATATCGGATCTGCTGCCCATTAAAACCATAGCTATAGTTTTCAGATAACAATGGGTCACCCTTTTTATACATCGGTTTGATAATTCCACTAAGAAATGTTGGTGCGAATATGATTTAGCGTTATATTGGATCTGCAACCATTGAAAATATACATAGGAATACTTTATCGGCTCTGAAGCCAATGAAAATACACATGTGGATATCATAGCGGCTCTGCAAGCCCATTAAACAACATACATGAATAATATAATTTATAAAGGCTCTGCAGACCATGAAAATACACATATGAATATAAAATCGGTCCTGGGGTCCATTAAACTACAGACATGAATATTATAAAGGCTCTGAAGCTCATGAAAATACACACATGAATATTATATCGGCTCTGCAACCCCCAACAAAACCCTAAACCTAACCCTAACCAAATAAAAATACTCATGAATATTATATCGGATCTGCAGCCAATTAATATCCTCAACCTAAACCTAACCATAATTTAACCAAAATACATATATGAATATTATATCGACTCATCACGCCTGTTACCACACAATATACGTATGTATATTACCAGTACATATGAAAACGGTTGAAGGTATAGGTGAAGCCCGACACGTAAAACCAGAGATAAAAACATGTTTGTAAAAAGCTCTGGAACCGTGTTCCCTCAACGTATGCAGCACTACCTCTACTGGAGGGACACATTGCCACAACATATGTAAACAAAAATAAAGTACTCATAACTGTGACTTTTTTAGAAAGCGTGTCAGTACAAATATTTTGTTAAACCCCATGGATTCCAAATGTAACTAATATATTCTACAGGTCTACCCTCTATGCACTGTCGAACGCTTTAAGCAATTCGACAATCCGTTTTCTGTTTAAAAATTTCAATTCCAAAATGATAATTCTGGTATTGTAACGGATCTACAGTCAATGAAATCTACATATGAATATTCCATCGGCTCTGCAGCCCATTCAAACTTACAATATGGATATGAATACAGCCCATTAAAACTCTAACCTTTCAAAACTACAACACGAATATCATACCGACTCTGCAGACCATTCAAACAGAATGCATATATGAATATTATATCTGGTCTGCTATCCATTAAAATCATAATTATAGTTTTCTATATCAATGGATCACCTTTTTAATACAACGGTTTGATAATTCCACTAAGAAATGTCGTTGCAAATGAGACTTGCAGTGTTATATCGGATCTGCAACCAATGAAAATATGCACATGAATATTCTATTGGCTCTGAAGCCAATAAAAATACATGTATAGATATTATATCGGCTCTGCATCCCATTCAACTACATACATGTATTCTATAAAGGCACTAAAGCCCATGAAAATACACATGTGAATATTTTATCATCCAAAACTGTGTTCCACATGAGATATTGCTTCTGTGAGATCATACAGTCCCAGGAGATTTTTTGACAAGATTTTGAACAGTGTCCTGACAATGCTATGACGTCATGAACGTGATGACGTCACAATGCTATGACATTAATGCACTGCAAGTCTATTGGCAGCACAGTGTTCACAGATGTACATTTTTCATTCAAAACTAATGAAGAATGATATTTGGTGATAAAAAGAATCTCACCCTGGCCTCGTGTCTACTGATATCAAGTATATTAACGCTCATTGATAAAAGTAAATTGTAAATCCAAAGTCACTGTTCTATATTCTGATTAGTTGAAAAAGAGGATCGAATGGTATTCGATTTCCGGAAATTGCAAGAATATTCGCTGCGTATTATTACGTTTATACAGAATACTACACGAGGTCTCAGTACATACGAATTATGCGAAACGAGTGTCCTTCCTATGGTATCTGACCGAGCGAAAGCGAGTGTCCTTCCTATGGTATCTGACCGAGCGAAAGCGAGGTCAGAAACCATAGGAAGGTCACGAGTTTCGTATAATTCGTATGTAATGAGACCGAGTGTGGTATTTTATTTACTACCCACGTTTTACATGCATTAAATTGAGAAAATAACGTATTTTTGTTATTGTCATGGTTTCAAACTGAAACCGGTTTCATAAAGAGGTTGCGGAAGAATTTTGTTCTGTAGTCATTTTGTCTTAACGTCACACTGTTTTGACGTCACTATGCTATTCTCGTCTGTTCCCTTGGTAACCGACGTCACGATGCATGTATATTAACGCTCACTGATAAAAGTAAATTGTAAATCCAAAGTCACTGTTCTATATTCTGATTAGTTGAAAAACAGGATCGAATGGTATTCGATTCCCGGAAATTGCAAGAATATTCGCTGCGTATTATTACGTTTATACAGAATACTACACGAGGTCTCAGTACATACGAATTATGCGAAACGAGTGTCCTTCCTATGGTATCTGACCGAGCGAAAGCGAGGTCAGAAACCATAGGAAGGTCACGAGTTTCGTATAATTCGTATGTAATGAGACCGAGTGTGGTATTTTATTTACTACCCACGTTTTACATGCATTAAATTGAGAAAATAACGTATTTTTGTTATTGTCATGGTTTCAAACTGAAACCGGTTTCATAAAGAGGTTGCGGAAGAATTTTGTTCTGTAGTCATTTTTTCTTGCAAGAATATTCGCTGCGTATTATTACGTTTATACAGAATACTACACGAGGTCTCATTACATACGAATTATACGAAACGAGTGTCCTTCCTATGGTATCTGACCGAGCGAAAGCGAGTGTCTTTCCTGTGGTATCTGACCGAGCGAAAGCGAGGTCAAAAACCATAGGAAGGTCACGAGTTTCGTATAATTCGTATGTAATGAGACCAAGTGTGGTATTTTATTTACTACCAACGTTTTACATGCATTAAATTGAGAAAATAACGTATTTTTGTTATTGTTATGGTTTCAAACCGAAACCGGTTTCATAAAGAGGTTGCGGAAGAATTTTGTTCTGTAGTCATTTTTTCTTAACGTCACACTGTATTGACGTCACTACGCCATCCTCGTCTGTCCCCTTGGTAACCGACGTCACGATGCATGTCAGTTGTCATCGCCTCGTACAACCTCCCACAGTAAACTACTCCGTAGCACCCCGTTTCTTGGTTTGCAACTGCTTCATTCGGCTAACATCACTGGTGGAAACATTGCATGCATGTTTTTCGACGGATAACGTCTGTTCGACTCAGTTAAACGCTCAGTTCGGCACCGTTCGCAATGTTTATATTCCCACAATCCATCTAAGTTATAGAATGAATGAATTCACATGTTTGTTATGAATGAACAAGTAGTTCCGTCACAACGTGACCTAACTGAGAGGCCATCGGTTATCCAATCAAATCGTTAGAATCTCAGGTCAGGTCGTTGCGACACAGGTCAACGCGATACGACACTCGTGTGACGTACGATATTAATATGCAACTACCCATACGTTGACCACGAGGGTAATAAAAGAATCTCACACACCATTGCATTGTTGCGTCGTCAACAGTGGTCACGTCATTCAAACCATATTGTGACGTAAAGTCGGAATGACGTCACTAATGAGCAGTACCAGATGCTACCATGGCAGAGATCTGATGACATTTCACTGCTGTACGCGTACTCGATGTCAATGACTGCAGACACAAAAACGCGTGTGGACCTTTTGGTTTGCTTTTGTGTTTACAATGTCATTAAACATGTGTTGGCCAATTTCCGGGTGTTATTGAGCATTTGAAGCTAACGCCGTTGGTTCCAAATGAGAATTCCCGTGCTTCAAATACAAAATAACAACCGGAAATTGGCCAACACATGATGTTGTTTTCTCCTAAATACACATATGGATATTATATCGGCTCTGCAGCCCATGAAAATACACATATATGAATATTATGTCGGCTTTCCAGCCCATTAAGCAACATACATGAATAATTTAAAGGCCCCGAAGACAATGAAAATAGACATATGAATAATATATCAGCTTCGGCAGCCCATTAAACTACATACATGAATATTATACAGGTACTGAAGCCCATGAAAATACACATATGAATATTTTATGATCCGAAAGTGTTCCACAGGAGATATTGTTTCTGTGAGATCATACGATATCTGCTATGAGATATCGTTTTGACCGTAGATGTTGTACAATGTCCTGACAATGCTATGACCTCATGGACGTGATGACGGCACAATGCTATGACATCGCTGCACTGTAAGTCTATTGGCAGTACAGTGTTCACAGATGTACATTTCTCATTGAAAACTAATGAAGAATGATTTTTGGTGATAAATTGAATCTTACCCTGGCCTCGTGTCTACTGATATCAATTATATCAACACTCGTTGATAAAAGTAAAACTATACTAGGCAAGCCTCGAATATGTGTAACATTATCAACTCGTGTTGATATAATTGATAACAGTAGACACTTGGGTGAGATTCTCTATATATCAACTTTGCAGCCCGTTAGTTAAACTACATACATGAAAAGAGACTCCGAAGCCTATGAATATACACATGAATATCATATCAGCTATGCAGCTCTTTAGAACCCCTAATCCTAAGCCAATAGAAAGACACATTATATGTGACTATCATATAAGGGCTCGTGAACATATCAACTTTGTCAGGCCACTCAATGAAATATACATGCTATTTGACAACATTAACAGAATACCCTCTATATCTCCGAGGACATATCGTTTTGACAGTAGGTTTTATACAATGCCCTGGCGATGCTATGACGTCACAATGCTATGACATCGCTGCACTGCAAGTCTAATGGCAGTACAGTGTACATTTCTCAATGAAAACTAATGAAGAAGGATTTTTGATGACCTGGCCTCGTGTTTACTGATAGCAAATATATATTAACACTCGTTGATAAAAGTAAATATATCCTCCTCGGCAAGCCTCGGATATTTGTAACTTTATCAAGTTAATTAAACTACATATATGAATATTACAACGACTCTGAAGCCTATGAAAATAGGCATATGAATATTATAACCCTAAGCCAATGGAAAGACACATTATATATGACTATTACATAAGGGCTATGTAGCCAATGAAAATACACATGAAAATTATAACTCTTCTGCAGCCCATTATAACCCTAATCCAATATCAATATTTTACCGGGGCTGCTGCCCATTAAAACCCTAACTATAGTTTTGAGATAACAATGGATTCCGAATTTAGTCTATCCTATCCCCTAAATTTATAAGAGATGTTCTTTCGCCTACTACGTTAACCTTTGTGCTGACATCGAATGTGAAACTTTCAGCAACCCCCAACTACATCAAGCCCGTCAACTTCGTCAACCTCATCGTCTTTCTCATCTTCTGCGGCTGCTCCATCGTCCTTATCCGACCGATGATCGCTGAGGACAGTGGCATTTATCCAACAGGAATATGCGGGATGCGTACATTTTGTCTTGAGCTGAGGGTAGGTGCCAAAAACGATTAATATCAGGGCATCTCCCAGTCAGTTTGTTGCTTCCTGCATGTACTCGTCGGTCTGTTGCTGTAGACCAACTCTAGCCCGTATCTTCACGGCTTCATGCGTGACGACTATTTCCGCGTTGCATCCCCCATCTTCACTGACACACTGATGCTGACGCCACCCAGTAGACCGCCCCCAAGGTGATAAGGACAGGATTCGCTGTCTCGAAACTACCTACTGGGGGAACTAATTATGGTGGGTTAGCCCTAAGTTATAACATGGGGAGTCCCTATCTATCCTATCCCCTAAATCTACCAGTAATGTGATATCATACCTCCGGCGGATACTGACCGCGACTGTAGCGACCCTAACTAGCTCGACTGTTGCTGCAACAGCCCACCCCGACAGGCTGGCCAGGTCCCTAGCACGTAAATCCCTAGTACAGTCGGCGACTACCTAACTGGGAACCGACTGTGGAACCACCATGGGACAAGAACGAATCCCTTCGATCACCCCGAAAAACTGTGCACTGAATGACGTCAGTGTCAGTGTGTCAGTGAAGATGTGGACTCACGCTAAAACAGTCGTCACACACTTTAAGCCGTGAAGACCTGGGTTACAAATGATCTCCAGCAACAGACCGACGGGTACATACAGGAAGCAACAAACTGACTGGGAGATGTCCTATTATAAACTGTTCTTGACACCTACCATCAGCTCAAGACAAAATGTACACACCCCGGATATTCCGGTAGGAAATATACCATAGTCCTCAACAATCATCGGTCGGATAAGGACGATGGAGCAGCCGCAGAAGATGAGAAAGATGATGAGGTTGACAAAGTTGACGTTGAAAATCACTGAAAGTGTCACACCTGATGTCAGTACCAAGGTTACACACATCATATGCACATCAATATATTATATCGGCTCTGCAACCCATTAAAACCCTAAACCTAATACTAACCCAATACAATACACACATGAATATTATATCGGCTCTGCAACCTATTAAACCCTAAACCTAACCCTAACCAAATAAGAATACTCATAAATATTATATCGGCTCTGCAGCCAATCAAAATCCTCAAGGTAAACCTAACCATAATCTAACAGAAAGACATCTATGAATATTATATCGACTCATCACGTCTGTTACCACACATTATTACCTTTAAGATAAATTTGTCGAATTCTGATTGGTCAATAGCCAAAGTGAGAGAGTGAGTTTAGTTTTACGCCGCTCTCAGCAATATTCCAGCTATATGGCGGCGATCTGTAAATAATCGAGTCCGGACCAGACAATCCAGTGATCAATAGCATGAGCATCGATCTGCGCAATGGGGAACCGATGATATGTGTCAATCAAGTCAGCGAGCCTGACCACCCGATCCCGTTAGTCGCCTCTTACGACAAGCATAGTCGCCTTTTTGTGGCAAGCATGGGTTGCTGAAGACCTATTCTACCCCGGATCTTCACGGGTCGTCAATAGCCAAAGCATACCAAACCACGTAGGCGGATTTGCCAGGGTTTACAAACCGTACACCCTGTAAAAACTGTCATGTGACACACTACACGGGTTGTACGAATGACCTTGACCTTGACCGTAAATGGAATATGGCTGCCAAACGGCTGACCGCTTTGAAATGTTAGTGTTGGAGTATACAATTATGCGTGTAAACAGACTAATAAATTGTTGCCATAATTTCTTATTTGTTTGAGACAATAAATATAGCCAAAGAGTAAAATGTTTAACAAAACCTTGATCATTTTCATCGTAAACTAAGCATCCGAGTTATCTCCCTTTATGACCCTACAGGAAAAATCAAGGCGAAACATTTTGCATCTCATTCTGCCGATGACTGAATGTTGCTGTTTTAAGAAAAGCTAAATAAAAAGATCTTAAGGGTAACAAATTCGTAACACGATATTTTGAAAGGGTGTACGGGACTGTAAGACCCTTGCAAATTCCGTGTTTCCTTCGGCTGCGCCTCGGGAAATAAGGAATTTTCAAGGTTCTGACAGTCCCGTACACCCATTCAAAACACCGTGTAACTAATAATATATGTGTTTATTACCCGCACATATGGAAACGGTCGAAGGTAGGTGAAGCCCGACACGTAAAACCAGAGATACATTTTTGTATAAAGCTCTGGAACCGTGTTCCCTCAACGTATGCAACGCTACCTCTACTGGAGGGTTTACAGTTGCAGACAAAGAGAAATGGACACATTGCCACAACATATACTTCCTTTCAAAAGTTTAGACTCACTTAAAACACTCACTGTATGTTATGTATATATGTATGGTTACATCGAAGATTGATTTCTCCACTAACTTAAGGGAACTAACTTAAGGGAACCAACTGCAAACCTTATGCAGATGAATTGCACGAGGATCATGCATCAAATTGCTGAAAAGCATGTGCAAATATTATGCATGTGAACAGCTGCGTTCATGTGTAAACAGCACATTTAAACAGTACGGAATATTTTGCAAAATGTAGTTTAGAACAGTTGCCTGAAGTAAGTGGCTATTTTTACACTAGTGAGTTTGAACTGTTGACAGGAAGTATGTATAAACAATTAAGCACTCACAATTATGACTTTTAGAAAGCGTGTCAGTACACATATTGTGTTAAACCTCATGGATTCCAAATGTAACTAATTTATTCCACAGGCCTACTCTCTATGCACTGTCGAAAGCTTTAAGTCGTTTTCTGTTTTAAAATTTTCAATTCTAGCATACAAATTCTACAGTCAATGAAATATACATATGAATATTATACCGGCTCTGCAGCCCAGTAAAACACTAACCCGAACATAACGCATATTATAAATGTTACATCGGGTCTGCAGCCTACTAAACCTAACCCAACAAAAAATGCTCATGAACATTATATCAGCTCTGCAGCCCATTAAAATACACATATCAATAGTATAACTGCTATGCAGCCCATAGAAATACACATATGAAAATAAATACGGCTCTGCCGCCCACTAAAATCTTAACCCATTTATCTATATAATGCTATATCAGCTCTGCCGGCCACGAAAACACATGTGAATATTATATAGGCTCGGCGGCCCATGAAAACAGGTGAATATTATATTGGCTCGGCGGCCCATAAAAACACACATGTGAATGTTATATAGGCTCGGCCGCCCATGAAAACACACATGTGAATATTATATCGGCTCGGCAGCCGATAAAAATACACATGTGAATGTTATATTGGCTCGGCCACCCATGAAAGCACACATGTGAATATCATATTGGCTTGGCCGCCCATGACAAGACAGTGAATATTATATCGGTTTGGCTGCCCATGAAAACACACATGTGAATATTATATCGGCTTGGCTGCCCATGAAAACTCACATGTGAATATCATATCGGCTCGGTCGCCCCAAAACACACATGTAAATATCATATCGGCTCATCCACCAATGAAAACAGACATGTGAACATTGTATCAGCTCGGCTGCCCATGAAAACACATATGTGAATATCATATCGGCTTGGCCACCGATGAAAAAAAAATATGAATATTAAATCGGCTCGGCGGCCCATGAAAACACATGTGAATATCATATCGGCTTGGCTGCCCATGAAAACACACATGTGAATATCATATCGGCTCGGCCGCCCAAAAACACACACATGTGAATATTATATCAGCTCTGACTCCTATGAATATTAACACAGTGAATATCATATCGGCTTGGCTGCCCATGAAAACACACATGTGAATATTATATCGGCTCGGCCGCCCATGAAAACAAACATATGAATATTAAATCGGCTTGGCTGCCCATGAAAACACACATGTGAATATTATATCGGCTCGGCTGCCCATGAAAAAACACATGTGAATATTATATAGGCTCGGCCGCCCATGAAAACACACATGTGAATGTTATATAGGCTCGGTGGCCCATGAAAACACACATGTGAATATCATATCAGCTCGGCCACCCATGAAAACAAATATGTGAATATCATATTGGCTTGGCTGCCCATGAAAACAAACATATGAATTTTAAATCGGCTCGGCGGCCCATCAAAACACATGTGAATATCATATCGGCTTGGCTGCCCATGAAAACACACATGTGAATATTATATAGGCTCGTCCGCCCATGAAAACACACATGTGAATGTTATATACGCTCGGCGGCCCATAAAAACACACATGTGAATATTAAATAGGCTTGGCGGCCCATAAAAACACACATGTGAATATTATATATCGGCTCGGCCACCCATGAAAACACACATGTGAATGTTATATTGGCTCGGCCGCCCCCAAAAGCACACATGTGAATATTATATCGGCTCTGACGCCCATAAAAACACATGTGAATATCATATCGGCTTGGTTGCCCATGAAAACACATATGTGAATATTATATCTGCTTGGCCGCCCATGAAAACACACATGTGAATATTAAATAGGCTCGGCGGCCGATAAAAACACACATGTGAATATTATATATCGGCTCGGCCACCCATGAAAGCACACATGTGAATATTATATCGGCTCTGACGCCCATAAAAACACACATGTGAATATCATATCGGCTTGGCTGCCCATGAAAACACACATGTGAATATTATATCGGCTCGGACGCCCATGAAAACACACATGTGAATATTATATAGGCTCGGCCGCCCATGAAAACACACATGTGAATGTTATATACGCTCGGCCGCCCCAAAAAGCACACATGTGAATATTATATCGGCTTGGCCGCCGATGAAAACAAATATATAAAATATTAAATCGGCTCGGCGGCCCATGAAAACACATGTGAATATCATATCGGCTTGGCTGCCCATGAAAACACATATGTGAATATTATATCTGCTTGGCCGCCCATGAAAACACACATGTGAATATTAAATAGGCTCGGCGGCCGATAAAAACACACATGTGAATATTATATATCGGCTCGGCCACCCATGAAAGCACACATGTGAATATTATATCGGCTCTGACGCCCATAAAAACACGTGTGAATATTATATCTGCTTGGCCGCCGATGAAAACAAACATATAAAATATTAAATCGGCTCGGCGGCCCATGAAAACACATATGTGAATATTATATCGGCTCGGCCGCCCATGAAAACACACATGTGAATGTTATATATATTGGCTCGGCCGCCCATGAAAACACACATGTGAATATTATATCGACTCGGCAGCCCATAAAAACACACATGTGAATGTTATATTTGCTCGGCCACCCATGAAAACACACATGTGAATATTATATCGGCTCGGCAGCCCATGAAAACATACATGTGAATGTTATATTGGCTCGGCCACCCATGAAAGCACACATGTGAATATCATCGGCTCTGCAGCCCATTGAACTACACATATGAATATCATATTGGCTCTGAAGCCAATGAAAATACACATGAATATTATATCGCCTCTGCAGACCGTTAAAATCCTAATCCTAACCCAATAAATACACATATGAATATTATAACTGACTGGGAGATGTCCTGATGGAGCAGCTGCAGAAGATGAGAAAGACGATGAGGTTGACGTTGTCGAAAGTCGTTGAATGTGTCACACCCGATGTCAGCTCCAAGGTTAACGTGAGACGAGTACAGCGATCACGTCAAAGTACGGTCGACCTGGAACGCGATGTGAGAATAGTTAATTGTTGTACAAATACATTGCTTGTGATTACTTGACGAGGCATCGAATTGTCTTCAATATGTCTTGGCGTTGGTGAGCATGCGTGTTGTGTAAAGTGTGGACGTTTTGTATTTCACCTTCAGAAACGAAATGCATTACATTACTAATGTTATTCAGATCACGATGTGTGGGTAACGAGTGAGTTTGGTTTATCACCGCTTTTATCAATATTCCAACCACATCACAACAGAGGACAAATTGACTTCACATACTGTACCCATGTGGGGAATCGAACCTGAGCAGATCTGCACAAACTGACTCAACCCATCCGATTAGAGGAAAATCAAATATACTGTAAGATGTTGTCTGCTTGCTAATGGGCGCAAAATATGAACTTTGCAATATTCATTCTATTTTGGATGATGTACGGAACAGAAAATTGGTAAGAATAGATTTAGAGGTCATAAAAATGCATTTAATACTGATTCATTTTAGGAAATTATCTTTATAAATATTTAACTTCTAAAATTATTCTTACCAATTTACTGCTCAGGTCACTTGAATGTCAAGGTCATCTTAATATATTGATGATACTTTCAAAGCCTTGATAAAACATTCTATGTTAATCATTCTGAGGCCTCCATCCTCATCTTATGATTTTTGTTATTCCATAAGAATCTATAGATTATTTTATCGAGTTCATCAATGACTGTTTTATGCGGGTTAGGAAGTGCAGTGAAGATATTACTAGAGTAGAAATTTTGAGTAGAAGTTTTGATAAATAGCCAACTAGCGAGTAATCTATAAATATGTTCTTTTAGACAAGCATTCAGAGTGATTCCTGAACTTTCAAAGTCTCCATTGTGCCAGTCAAGATACAGACCACTGGCTAAAGTTACATTACTACCTGTCATTGTTTGTGTTTATTTTGAATCCTGACATCTGATAGAATTAAATGCAGCATTGAGGCTTTTTTGTCAGACTCGTCGAAATATATACTGGACAAAGTTAGGGATATTGGTATTTTTATGATTGCTATTTTATCAGTGTGGTCAATGAATAAATAGATCACTATTCATAATTTCAAAATTTACATATATCCCTAACTATTTTTGTCCAGTATAGCTGTGTATCATCGGCATATTGTCCAAGTCTATGTTTTAGATCATAAAGTGTTATACCTTTTATGTCAATGTTGACCTTATCATAATGCCTAATATTTCAACTGCAAGGATAAATACATAAGGCGAGAGCGGATCTCCCTGTCTACATCCCCGTTCCTTATGGAAGAAGGAACAAATGTGCCCACAGCAGCTGTATTGTTACCACTCAGAATTTGAATCCATTTGATAATTTTGAGCTCAAATCCAAACGCTTTCATTACCTGTATTATAAATGTTTTGGAGATCAATTAGTAATAATAGGCCAGGTTTATTTAACTTTCTGGTTTCAAAGACTTTATCATAGAGAAGTCTTATATTTTCACTCATACATCTCCCAGGTATTAAATCTGTTTGATTCTCATGTACAATTGTATCTAATGTTAATTTAATTATGTTTGCTAAACACGAGCTTATTATTTTGTCACTATCAGGGCGGGGGACACCAGAAATTGGCTTCATACATTGGACCCATGTGGGGAATCGAACCCGGGCCTTTGGCATGACGAGCGAACGCGTTAACCACTGGTCTGAACAGCGCCCCCCTCTCTCCCACCCATTTCTACATTGCTGTATACATAATCGTGAACAAGCCTATGTTTATGTTTAAAAAGCCTGCCTACCTGATCCTCTGTTGTCTTCCCATGTAACGACTCCCTTCGATCACCGGAAAAACAGAAGGGGGACGGGGGGACGCCAAAATCCAGAGTGTACCAGGGTTCCGTCTGAAAGAAATGAATCCTGGATGAGCATCATAAATCTTCTTACTTCTCAATTCTCACTTAGGTAGAGTTCTTTAAACACATCTCCCAGGTATTAAATCTGTTTGATTCTCATGTCCAATTGTGTCTAATGTTAATTTAATTCTGTTTGCTAAACACAAGCTTATTATTTTGTCACTATCAGGGCGGGGGACACCAGAAATTGGCTTCACAGATTGGACCCATGTGGGGAATCGAACCCGGGCCTTTGGCATGACGAGCGAACGCGTTTACCACTGGTCTGAACACCACCACCCCTCTCTCCCCCCGAATTTAGTAACTCTACATATAGTACATAGTACAAAAATCAAAACAATAATATTCTCTAAACAGAAAGTATGATAATATTGTTAATTTTGAATAATTTCAGCAAAATATACAATGAATACCACTATTTGCAGATGGTGGAATAACAGAACTAACTTGTGATCCCCTACACCCACCCATTTCTACATTGCTGTATGCATAATCGTGAACAAGCCTATGTTTATGTTTAAAAAGCCTGCCTACCTGATCCTCTGTTGTCTTCCCATGTAACGACTCCCTTCGATCACCGGAAAAACAGAAGGGGGACGGAGGGACGCCAAAATCCAGAGTGTATCAGGGTTCCGTCTGAAAGAAATGAGTCCTGGATGAGCATCATAAATCTTCTTACTTCTCAATTCTCACTTAGGTAGAGTTCTTTAAACACAGTGAGAGAGTATGGTTTAACGCCGCTTTTAGCAATATTCCAACAATATCATGGCAACGGACTTCCGAAATGGGCGTCAAACATCGTGGGGAATCGAACTCGGGCCCTCGGCATGACGGGCAAACACAAACTACTAGACTTACCTCACAGTGGGAGAAATGTTCAGCACAAGTACAGTGAGTGAAGTATTATTTGGTATATTTGGTATATCGATCATCCCGAAAAGCAGTGTAGTGAATGACGTCAGTATGTTTTAGGGTTCCCTTTATGTACTTCACGACTTAGGGAGCAACCATTTGCTGTTCAGAGGGTAGGGTGGTTACCAAGTATGATCAAACCCATGATTTACTGCATATTCAGTACTTGCTTGCCTCACATTGTCGGAAAGGCGATATGGGACACTTTTCGAAATGTCTGTTTTAAAACATGAAGTGAAATTTGAATTATAACAGCGTTTATTAAACTTTCACCTGATTTTCAGAAGACAATGTTACAATGAAATGACTCAAAATACGGATAGTTAGATGTATCACAATTGTGTACATGTTAATGTTAGACGAAGATAGGTTGAGTTTTTAAATATGTTTTATTAAATGCTCAAGTCAAACATCCCCAACCCCGTCACCCCGTTTGAAAATGGTTGCTCCCAAATGTAAAAGCTGGTTGAGAAAGGACGTACGTAAATTTTGTAGGACTTGGTGCACATACCCCTCGCTTGCGATCAAGGGTACTGCTGGAAAAGACAAAGAGCAAGTAGACAACTTACATAACATAATCCCAGTCCCCGAACCCGAAACAATGGAACACAAATAACTCAAAGCAACTCAGTGACAAGCCTTCACACAAAGAAAGTTTCACGATTTAACATGACTTAGCCGAGGAAGGTCTGAAAATAATTTCCTTTAGATTGATTATTGGTTTGTTTATGAATTTTTTGGAGCAGATATATTTGGTTGCACATAACAAACGGTTGATATGATGCAGGTGTCACTCTTTCTAAATTTAAAAGTACAAGTAAGACCAATAGAGACACAGGTGTATTGCAGGTGTCACTCTTTCTAAATTTAAAAGTACAAGTAAGACCAATAGAGACACAGGTGTATTGCAGGTGTCACTCTTTCTAAATTAAAAATTACAAGTAAGACCAAAAGAAACACAGGTGTATTGCAGGTGTCACTCTTTCTAAATTTGAAATATCAAGTAAGACCAATAGTGACACAGGGGTATTGCAGGTGTCACTCTTTCCAAATTAAAAATTACAAGTAAGACCAATAGTGACACAGGTGTTTTGCTCATTTAATACAAACACATGTCCATAACAAACAACACAATTTACTTCAACATTCATCGGGGCGGTGGGGTAGCCTAGTGGTTAAAGTGTTAAGCTCGTCCCGCCGAAGCTCCGGGTTCAATTCCCCGATTGGGAACAATACGTGAAGCCCATTTCGGCTGTCCCCCACCGTAATAGTGCTGGAATATTGCTAAAAGCGGCGTAAAACCAAACTTAACCACAGTGTTGAAATAGCTCCGGAGAACATATTACATAATCAATCAAGCTTGCCCCATTATGTTCAGTGAATGTAAAATCACCCACACCCTGATCACCCTCACATCTTCCATTCATTATATAAATGTATACAACTGCCCAAACACCTCAATAGATTTTACGAATTAGGATAGAGTATATTTTAAAGTAAAGAATGCCTCAGGACAGTCTACCGGCTGCAGATATTTTCTCAGAATCCTTCGTATAAATGATATAAACAGCAAACAACAAATTTCAGATCAAAACCGTTCATCCATGTTTCAGTCAACTCGATGATTTCATGTGATTTTATAAACCGACAACAGTCATAATCATCAAGGTTTGATAAAAGTCCGGACACATTCAAGAATACAAAGTGCATGTTTGAGCAGGCATTTACACAACTTGTTGAACGAAGTGCCGCAGAATCACATAGACCCTGACGTTAAAGGGTAAAGTGTGATTTTGATACACAGATCAACTAACACAATGTATTGAAGGAAGTGCCGTAGAATTACATAGGCCCTGATGTTAAAGGGTAGAGTAGGATTTTGATACATAGATCAACTAACACAATCTGTTGAAGGACGTGCCGTAGAATCACATAGTCCCTGCTGTTGAAGGGTAGAGTGGGATTTTGATACATAGATCAACTAAACCAGTCATTCATTTAGGTGTTTTGTTGTAAAGTTCATAAGTAATGCAGAAATTATTACCAGCTGTTCACGTTGTATTCCCAAATACGGTTTACAAATCGTGGTGTTTTTCTAACATTTTATTTATAAGAATAAGAGAAAATACATACACACAAATTTCTTTAATATATATGTCGAAGTGGAGAATTTGTGGAGAATCCTATCATGCATTAGTGTACGCGGTGACTACCAGTTGTCTGAGCCTGGATGTAACCTTGCTGCCATACTCCAGGTGGAATTTATGATGAATACGCTGACAAAATATGAAGGACCCAAGAAACGTCAGACCAAAGTATGCCCGGTGAAGTGAAATGTAAGCACAGTGATTCAGTTTAAAGTTGTTTAGTTGTATAAAAATATATTGTTTTGCAACTCATGGCTATTTATAATTAAAAATGTAGGAAGCGCACGTAGAATCTCCAAACATGCCGCATATTTGCCCGAGAAAACACTCAATTGGAAATAGTAGAACCGTTTGGTAAACAAACGCAGGTGCGTGTATTTGAATCTCTCATCTTAGTTAAAAACATTACATTAGGCAACACAATTCTTTTAGCTAGGTTCTTTGTTCTTTCAATATAAGGATACACCCTAGATACAGACTTTCTTAAATATGAGGGTATTAAACGAGCAGTTGTATGCTATGCAAATTCATTAGGTATTACTTTATCCGGATGTAAATTATGTAATCCTGTGTATCCGTTTATAATGAATTGTACAAACAATCGCCTTGGACATCAGAAAGTATACGATATGCTAGCTGATTCACGGTTTGTTAAACTCCCTTGTTATGATAAGTGGGAACACGCCACTGGTTCACACTACTCGGACTTTGACTGGAAATGTTTCAACTCGATCGCAAATAAATGTACTCCAAGTACCGAATTAAGATGGTTGCAGTACAGAACCATTCACAGAATATTGCCAATCAGACATTTCCTCTACAACATAAACTATGTGGATAGCCCTAAATGTACCTTCTGCAACGATTATGACGAAACAATTTATCATATCTTCTGGGAGTGTGACAAGGTGAAAAACATATGGCGTGAAATACAATTATGGCTCAGAACTGTAGACGTAGAATTGAGTTTTACAAATACCCAGGTAATGTTTGGGATTAAAGGAAAACATAAATGCGATAATTATTTTAATCAAGAATACCATATACAACTGTAGTAAGAAAAGTTTCATTCCAAATATACATCAAGAGACAAATCATACAATATTATAATACCACAAAATATGTATATATTAATCGTGACCAGAAAGCCTACTTTCTAAAACTATGGTCCAGCTATTAGAACCGTTGAATAGGTAAATTATTTCGATGTATATGTAACAATGTTGACACTGTATAATTATACTAAAGTATTATTGATTATTTATTGAGACCCTACATGTTTGCATTGAACAAATACTTTTACATAATATACGTCAACTTGTATGTATAACTGAAAAAAAATCGAAATAAAAAAAAAAATAAAAAATATATAAGGATAGATTTCACATTATTATCCCCCACAACGAAGTGCGTGGGGGATATATGTTTGAGCTCCGTCCGTCCAAGATGATGGGTACATGCGTCTCTAAACAATGGTATGGTGCCATAAACGAAATAAGTAGATCAACTCGGGATTATTTTTATCAAAGCACCGCAATCATTACGCGCGTTCTGATTGGTTTGTCGTATTTTCGCATAAAGCAAGCATCGAGAGGGTGACGAGTTTCTTGGTTACGGAAAGGGGCGAGTGGTGACGAATGCATTTGTGCCGTATTTGTCCCAAACATTTGTGTCTTGTCATCTTTGCCATCCCCAGCTGCACTCAAAGATATATTCAAATCTTAGCCTGTGTTATGTAGCAGTGCTATTCATTGTGGGATAATAAATAGAGAAACTCGTGACCTTCCTATGGTTTCTGACCTCGCTTTCGCTCGGTCAGATACCATAGGAAGGACACTCATTTCGTATAATTCGTATGTAATGAGACCGAGTGTGGTATTTTATTTATTACCCACGTCTTACATGCTTTAAATTAACAAAATAGCGTATTTTTGGTTATTGTTACTGTTTCAAACCGAAACCGGTTTCATAAAGAGGTTGCGGAAGAATGTTGTTTTGTAGTACACTTTTTGGATGACGTCACACTGTAATGACGTCACTACGCCTTGCTCGTATGCCCCCTTGGTAACCGACGTCACGAAGCATGTCAGTTGTCATCGCCTCGTACAGCCTCCTACATTAAACTACTCCGTAGCACCCTGTCTCTTAGTTTGTAGTTGCTTCATTCGACCAACATCACTGGTAGAAACTTTGCGTTGATGCTTTTCGACGCATATATTGCCTCAGTTCGACTCACAATAAAACAGCGATACGGCAACGTTTGCAATGCTTACATTCCCACAATGCATATAAGTTGTAGAATGCATGAATTCACGTGTTTGTTATGAATAAAAAAGTAGTTCCGTCACAACGTGACCGTCTTCGGTTATCCAAACAAAACGTTAGAATCTCAGGTCAAGTCGTTACGACACTGGTCAACGCGATACGACACTCGTGTGACGTACGAGATTAGTATGCACCTACCCATACGTTGACCACGTGGGTAATAATGTTTCATGTGTAATGTATTCATTGACCTGTTGGCATTCAGTAGAATGAGTGAGTGAATGAGTGAGTGAGTGAGTTAATATTTAAGGTCACATCGGCAATATCTCAGCCATATCGTGACGATTCAGTAGAATGGTTGGTAGGTGGTTGATACATGTAATCGTATCCCAATTCCGTAGATCGATGCTCATGCTGTTGACCACTGGGTCATTTACTGACCATATAGCTGGAATATTGCTGAGTGTGGCGTTAAACAACCACCAAAACTAAGTATAACAATCAACACGTAACACGATTTTAGGTGTCTCAAGGAAACTTAATGCCACATCAACCTCTCTTCGGCTATTGTCCAATGTCATACACCTTTGAGATTTACGCATCAAATAGTTTTGGACAAAAGGATTGTCAACACAGATATTGAGCGTTTATCTCGACTACTTCTGTTAGTTTGTATCCGGGGTAGAATAGGTCTTCAGCAACCCATGCTTGCCACAAAAGGCGACTATGCTTGTCGTAAGTGGCGACTAACGGAATCGGGTGGTCAGGCTCGCTGACTTGGTTGACACATGTCATCGGTTCCCAATTACGCACATCGATGCTCATGCTGTTGATCACTGGATTGTCTGGTCCAGACTCGATTATATACAGACCGCCGCCATATAGCTGGAATATTGCGTATTAGTTAGTGTTTCCGGACAGGTTCTTTGCGAACGGTTACAAAAACGCATCTTGCTTCTCGGAAAAGCGTATCAGCATGTAAAAAGCATGCATAACCACCACGTGTGGAGCTGTTTTCAACAGTTCGATATGAGGTGTTTGTTTGGCAACATTGCGAGAGGGCTTCAGAAAGAGTAAAAACACTTCATGATTCTGAGCACCTCCCTGAAGATCAACCTTGTGTCTCAGTTTGACAATATAACGACTCCAAATTTGCTGTAATCCTGTTAATACTTATTTATTTTTTATTAGTTGGTTTACATGACTGAGATGGATGGAAATGTAATTTGCTATTTTAATTTATTTCTTTCAGTCGTTGTGTGCAGCCCATTTCTGGTATTCCCCGCTGCTGGAATATTGCTAAAAGCGGCTAAACCCATGCTTCACTCACTCTTTCAGTCGCGTAAACCAATCGGTAAACAAATAAACTTGCAGTGTTTCCGATGACTAGTCAGATTTCATTTTATGCACCACGAATGAGATACTAGTGAAACATTTTGATTTGAGTAATTGTCTTTCAAATGTTTAAATTAACAACAAACACTGAATTAAATGGCAACTTTAGTAAGTATATTTTCTATTTAAAAATTGTATTTGTTTTATGTACAGAGAAAAAGCAGGTTTGAAACATAAAAATCAATGCATTTGTCACATGCATTTTTGTGAAATGAATACATGTTATTTAATGGTACTGTGAGATGTATCACTACTAAAGATGGACATGTACAACATGATACAAAAATATTTAAAACTTTACATTTTGTGTTGACATGTTCAAAATATGCAACAAGAATAAAATTGTCAATACAATTGTCAAGACAACATCTGAGCGTTTTGTGTTTTCTGGTTCATGTCTTCACAATCATTTAATGGCTCGCATGACCAGTTATGGGGATGTTAATGCTGAAAATTTAACTAAAAGGCTGCGCTTCAACATACTTAAAACAAATGTCTTATTTTCTGACATAGGGATCTTTTTGGGAACTTTTCTGAAAACTATTCTTTGATTCAGAAAATATCCCTGCATATGCATGTGACATTTGAAAAAAAAGTTCAAATGAAATGAAACTTCGAGTATGAAAATATATCCCATTATACAGCTTGGACATTACCAAGATCCCTTTTGATTCCTTCAAAACAGCTTGGACAATATCAAGAGCCCTTTTGATTCCTTCAGTCGATACAGCTTGGACAATATCAAGAGCCCTTTTGATTCCTTCAGTCGATACAGCTTGGACAATATCAAGAGTCCTTTTGATTCCTTCAAGGTTGACACATCCATAATGGAACAAAGTGTATGAACAATTGGCTCCCTCACGCATGATCATACGACCATACTACTCATGCTGGGATAGGCACCATATATCTGAATCAACAGTGTCTGTAACAGCATTGCTCAAACAAGGCCTTGTATTTTCGAATTACTTTGAAACAATTTCAGGCAAAGTGTGTTTGAATACAAAAGTGTCATCCTTTGGGGATACACCCGAACCGGTCCCAAGCCGAACCGGCCCCTGGGTAATTAACCCAAACCGGCCCCTGGATATTTAACCCAAACCGGCCCCGCACACGAACCGGCCCCTGGGTTGATTAACGGTAACGATGGTTCGGTGGTAATTATCTTTAATGGATAAAGGTTACGATTTATTTTTTTTATATAAAACATAGACATAATTGCCATCCTGAAGCTACTTCTTAGTTAAGAGAGATGTTACTAGAATAAGGGTCTGGGATGGAGTCTTGATGCCTTGTGAATATTCGGTCCAGATATCTTGTATGTGCTTGTTCAATGTCCTGGTCTTCGGCGATTGGTGGCGTGACAGTTGACCCCAGGCCAGCAACTGTGGTACCTGGGATACATACAGGGCTTCTTTGTGAAGGAGGTTCACCAAAAGGAAGAACTGAAGGTTCCTTTTGCCGGCCGCCTGGTTGACCTTCTTGTGCCATCCTGAAACAGAGAAATAAAAAAAATAGACTCACATAACATCAGAAATTGTTGTATGGCAAACTGTAAACGCAACTTAGTGTTAAAATTTGGAAATTCAGATTGTTTTTATATGGGAATTTATCTTCACAATCGTTGTTGGTCCTCACCGTCATTCCATACACGGACCAGCTGGTGATTGGCCAAATAGTTGAACAAAGCCAGGTGTTCTCTGCATAGGTGAAAAGGGGGTACAGGCTCGTATCTTCTGTTGTGGCTTTGATGGCGGCAAACTGGTCAGGAATGTGGCGGTGATGCAAGTAAGGCAATGCCATCAGCTTCTTGATTGTTCTATAGGATTCCAGTCCTCTGTGGCATTCGTTCTGTAAATAAACAGAATAATTAATGTATAATAGAATGTATAAGGACCATATACCTTGGGTCGTTGGCGATCACAAGCCCATTTTTACATTGTATTGTCTAACGTAGTTTTCTACTTTTAAAAATAATACTAGCTTGTTTTAACTCTTTTTGTGATACTCTAGTTATTTTACAGTCCGTCGATGACTGGTTATTTAATTACTTGTATTTATTGTGTATGTACAACATTTCTCGTCACTATATGGCTGAAATATTGCCGAGGTGACGTTAAATTTTAACTCACTCACTATAATGACCATATATGATATATTAATTATATGAGTTTGCTGATTATTGTTTCACTAATAACGCACTGGAATATACTTACATCAAGACCAAGGACTTGCACTTTTCTCCGGATGGCCTGCTCCCAGTGAATAAACATCCTCTGATCTCGACAATGGGTAGTAGTCCTCGGACGGCCTGCCATACCCCGCGCTCGAAGTCAGCCATGACCCGCTTGACACATAGTGACTCTAGCCCTCCCATCTCTTCTGCAAGGGTAGAGAACACCTGAAAAAAGAAATTTATTTATTAAATATATCTTCAATATTTTCAAAAATCGATATTACATGTAAAGACATATGAATAATATGTTTTCGTCATTTATGTTCAAGGAACTTTAATTTACATGTCAATGTAGAAATATTTACTTCTCATTTATGTTCAAGGAACTTTAATTTATATGTCAATGTAGAAATATTTACTTTTGTGCTATGAGTGTTGAACAGAAATCATTATCCCTGGACACACGGACTCTTGTCATGTCCTTATTTGTTAAAATGACTAAATCACAGTAGTTCACATCATGCACATACATTTTAAGCTGCACTTGTGAGTAGTATTTATGTCCTTTCTTGAGGTGTAAGTCCTTGTCCAAGCAAAAGGTCTTATCATCTACTGCTGTAAGTATATCATGGTCCCTGGGCTTGTATGGACACTTAAACTCCAAGCAACCATTACCACTGCATGTATATGTGCAAATAACAGTACCATCACTCACTCAGTGCTGCAATGTAAGGTTTTTTGAAAACATATCAATAACCCACTGTTCTGCACGCAAACTGAATATGCTGTGTTGCCTGATGTTTCGTATACTGTTTTCTTGCTCTGGCCTCATTGTGACTGAGCCATGCAACTGCAGCCTTCTTAGAGATGTCCATCGTGTTGTAGCCCATTACCTTCATAATGGTGTTCTTTGGGTCTGTGGTTTTCTTCATTACCAATATATCATGGACTTATTTGATTCTTCCTGATAGTTTGGTTCTATGTAACTTACTCCGAGTTGCTAATCTGTGTTGGGTCACATTGATAGTCCTTCCTCTGCTCCTCACAAACAGACTCCAGAATTTCCCAAATGATGGTGTCCTCAGACACAAGGCTTGTCATTGTTGGGGGAAACAAATGTGTCTCTCCGCCTTCTTCAGCACTGTCTGTAGGGGCGGTGGGGTAGCCTAGTGGTTAAAGCGTTGGCTCGTCACGCCGAAGACCCGGGTTCGATTCTCCACATGGGCACAATGTGTTAAGCCCATTTCTGGTGTCCCCCGCCGTGATATTGCTGGAATATTGCTAAAGGCGGCGTAAAACTAAACTCAGTCAGTCAGTCAGTCTTCAGCACTGTCAGTTTCCTCTTCATCAAGTGCAGGAATACACTAAAAAATACAGCATTAGGACCTACATTTTTCAAGGACTTCAGTGTTTCAATATCAGGAAGTGGAGCTTTCCCAGTTCCTGACACAGATGCAGTGGTTGTCTTCCGACGACTGGCGATCAGGTGTTGAATCTCACTCACTGATGTGGGCTGGAGCTGAAATATTAAGGTAAGAGTGAGTGACTGTGTCGGGTTTTATGCTGAGACGAGCGGAAGCTTTAACCATTAGGCTACCCCATCGCTCCAATAAATGTAAGACTGTAATTGATAATGAATGCCATTCCCCTCAATTTGTATGATTTTCATATGTTAAGTACATTATGATGCTGAACAGTAAAATATATAAATATGTATATTAAATGGAAAAGTAAGCAGCGTTCCACTTGCCTGTTTCACTAATGCAAGCTTTGAGGTTAATCCTGCTCTAACAGCTGCACCAGCTTGAATAAGTAGGGCTGCCACATGACTGCATACCTCTCCAAGTCTGAAATATCCAAAACAATATCTCAATATATGAAATATATATGAATATATGAAATGTATGTAAATTGAGAAGTAGTTGTACACTTAAAGAACATGAAAAAATATATTGAACCACATAGAACTAATTGTAGAACCAAATGTTTTGTAATCCAGACAGACAGACAGACAGGTTTTATTCAGTAATGTAGGCACAGTGGCCCATAGTACAGTTGAATTTTCATTTTAACAAATATTGGTCACGTGACACGAAAAACTTATGGTTTTACATGTGATTTAAGGATGGACATCAAATGTTTTATGAAAATGGCAGCTGATTTAATAGTGTCATCGTTATTAGAATTAAGTATTTTATATATCGTTTGTGGGGCATCATTAAAGCATTTTAGATACTTCTTTCGGCCAGCAGAGAATGCCTCACAGTCTAATAATAAGTGACGTTCGTCTTCAGTTTTACCAGAAGAACAATGAGAACATGATAAATCTTCCAATGTATTTTTATCTTTCTATAACGCTGTATTTTTAAGGCATGTAGAGAGATTCTAAATTTACAAAAATTTCTTAAAAAGGGACTTATCATTAAGGACCCTAATATATTTTTCAGGTCCGAACATCGATTTACATTGTGAATAATGACTTAGAAAACTCGATGAATTTACTGATGCGTGCCAATTCTGAATATATATATCTTTTATTCGTTGCTTAAAAGTTAACAAAACATTTTTATATCACCAACATCTTGCTTAAACCAAACATAAGAAAACCCGCTTGAAAATAACACATTTCGGACACCAGAAGCCCAAGAATACTTTCCACGTTTGTCTAGGGATAATAATAATTGATAGCTTTGATAGGGTAGCGATAATCAGGCATTCTTATAAGTTTAATCCAGTATCTGATAGCTCTCATTTGACTCTCAATATGCATGCTATAGCGGCCTGTATCGCCAAGTACGGCTTTGTTGGAAGCAAATTTACCTACAGTAAGAAATCTTTTAAAATATGATGCATGCACATTTTCTATAGCTTCGAAATAGTTTACTCCCCAAATTTCAGATCCATATAACAATATTGGTGCTATTTTAGTGTCAAAAAGTAAGCAAGCTGAGTCAAATGAAATAAACTTATTAGCCTTAAACAGTTTAAAAATAGGAAATAATGCCTTCTTAGCTTGTGCTGCAAGGGTTTTAGATGCCATGGACCAATTTAATCGGCTGGAAAATAGAAGACCCAAATATTTATAATATGAAACAACATTAATACTTTTGCCACGGAATAACCATTTTCAGAATGTGCCACTATACCCCCATTTCTAAAGACAACTATGTTAGATTTTTCCATATTCAACTCTAGTCCCCATGTGTCACAAAATGTTTGAAGAATATTTATCTGTCTCTGCAGTCCGTTTACCATGAATGAAAACGTAACAATATCATCTGCAAAGAGAAGCAAAAGTAAATCTTTGATTTGGGGAGTAACAAATATTCCATTATTACACGATTTATACATATCATCTACAAGTTCATTAATAAAGAAGATGAAGAGTACGGGGCTTATTACACAGCCTTGTCGCACACCAACGGAAGTGTTAAACGATTCAGTGTTGCCAGAATTAGTTCTAACACAGGCTGCAACAGAGTCATACATGCTTCTTAAAATATTATACATTTTGCCATGGCATCCTTTGGTATGTAACATAAATAGCAATTTCTTACGGTCAACAAAATCAAAGGCTTTCTTAAAGTCGATGAAAGCGCAATAGAATCTCCCTTTGGTCTGCAGAGGTACTTTGTACATAATGACTGTAATATAAATAAATTATCAGTTGTACTATAATCGGATCTAAAACCAGCTTGAGCCTCGTCAAGTAGCTCGTTTAGATCAACCCAGGCGCGTAAACGCTTTTCTAATATATTAGCAAATAATTTTCCAGAAATGTTTAGAAGAGATATTCCACGATAGTTGCATGGTTCTGATACACTCCCAGACTTGAATAAAGGGACAATCATACCTATATTCCATACCGATGGGAATTTACCACTATCAAGAACTACATTAAATAAATCTTTCAAATATGACACTAAAGAAGTAAAAGTAGATTTGTAAAATGAGGGAGGGATACCGTCATGCCCCGCTGCCTTATTCCATTTCAATTCATTTATAGATTTTATTACCTCATCTTCGGTAATTGGAGTTGACAAAACATCATGCGAGAATGAAAGCTCTTCACACTCATCACAGTTATGCGTTGAGACAAAATCATACACTGATTTATCAAAATCTGAAAGCAGTTTCGTATCTCTACAGGAAAGGAGACCTTTGAAGTAATGATACCATTGGTACGGAGAAATATTATCTGTGAGAACCGTTTTCTGAAGATGGCGTTTTAACGTGCTCCAAAATATCTTACAGTCAGGATTTCTTGCTGCTATTTTAATATCATCTGCAGCTTTGGCTAAATAATTATCTTTTTAATTGGCAACATTTTTAAAATTGTGTTTTGCATTCAAATAAGAATCGAGGTTAGAATCGCACTTATGCTTTCTGAAATAGTTTAAAAGTCTGTATTTTTCGGACTTAAGTTTGCCGCATTCTTGATCAAACCAAGGAGGTTGGCGCGATTGACTACTGCAACAGATGGTCATTGATGGGTAAAACAAAATGATCAGGTAGAGATTTGCTGGATGACAGGACCTCTTGCTCCAGATGCTGTTCTTGAGTTCATTTCTTGCAAGTACACAACAGTCTGTAAACTGCCAAGTTGTCAATGCCTTACCAATTGACTGAAATGCACTGTGACATGTCGGAACCAGACTTATGACAACATGGTATGGGAGGACCATGACATGCCGAAGAGTGACACTGATGATGAAGCTGACGTTTATGATGCGGAACAGTGACTATCACAAACCATTTAAGGAACCTGAAGGTGCTCTCACTATTTGAAGTTAAAGAGCTGTCTTCAGAATAAATGAAATGATGAGTTTTCGAAAATGTTCTTTGAGCTTACAATTTCGACTCTTAAAACTCAGGAAAAAATATGATTTAAAGGTATCAATTAAGCAAAACTTGATATTAATTAAATAATTTTAATCACACTAGCACCATTTTACCTCTTTTTTTACATTTCCAACCTATTTGCTGTACGTTTCTCATGATGAAAGCTTGGAATTGACATTTTCTGAAAATTTAATGTTTTTTTTTGGCGGCCATCTTGGATTTAGCCTCGTTCTGAGTCTGAGCTACCAAATTGAGATGTCCATCATACGTTTTTAATATATATAGAGACATAAAGGAATATAACAAGAAGACAAAGTCATCAATATCCCCCGCAATGGCAAAATACTCTTCATGATGATGTCTACGAGTTATGATTATGTCAAATATTTAGGTGTGTATATAGAAAAGTGGAAGGAGAGTATTGAAAAGTTTTTAAAGTTCTGCTCCAGAAAGGAGCACTATTACCAATTTCAGTCTAAATCAAACTTGTTGCCATGGAAATGCCAAAAATATTTTATTCAGAATTCCAAAACTACCAAGAGGCACCAGTACACCACCAGATCTATCTATGTGCCAAGTTTGGTGAAGAAATAGTGAACGGTTTTAGAGTTCTGCTCCGGAAAAGAGCACTACCACCAATTTCAGTCTAAGTCGAACTTGTTGCCATGGAAACGCCAAAAATATTTTATTCAGAATTCCAAAACTACCAAAGGCACTAGTACACCACCAGATCCATGTATGTGCCAAGTTTGGTGAAGAACTAGTGAACGGTTTTAGAGTTCTGCTCCGGAAAAGACAAATGTGCACGGACGGACGGACGGACCATTTTAATGACCCCCGCAAACCGCGTTGCGGGGAAAAAAACACTAATACTTTTGGTGCCTCTGAGTGGTACAAATATGAGAATTTTCAGCTCCTCATGGCCTATATGGCTGAAATACTGCTGATGTGACTTAAAATCTTCACTCACTCACTCCTTTCCTTCAACAATAGTTCTGTTTCTCCAAACCTAAACTGCTGTTATTTTCAGAAGTATACCTTCTAGAATTACAGGAACTTGGTCTGTTTTAACGAATGTTGTAAAAGTAGGGAAAGGCGAAACGTCTGCGTCGATATGAAAAAAAGCACAAATATCATCATGTCGTACGTTGATGATAAATAAGTGTCACAATGAAATAGGCACCCATGAAGAGCCACCTCCTCGTGCTGGGTGCTGGGTAACGCTAAGCGCTCTTCAACCCCCCGTGTGGACCCGGGGGTATATTTGGTCCACCAACTTGTTAGCCGTGGGTTGCGCCCCTGTGTCGGTGGAGGACGGGAGTCTGGTGGTTGAGGGCACTGGGAGCCTGTTCCTTTTGCCAAACACACCACTTTGCCCCTTACTTCACCTAGACGGGTGGTAGAACTGGCCCGGTTCTATCAATCGGCTGGTCACGCCATGCCCTGTGCATGGAAACATTCCAATTTATATCAGTGTACATTTATATAATGTTGATATTGAATGTTGTATTTTACAATTATATTATGATATCTATTTGCCTAGAGTCCTGTGCCAGAAGGCGGTGGCTCATGGGCCAATCTGGTGATAATGACCTCCAAATGATGTACGGTACAACCAGAAATTATAAAGAATTTAAAGATTGTAATTTTTTATATTTATTTCACTCATTACTCACGTATTAAATGTGAATATTAGCAGAACATAACTCCAGATTCAAAGACAGGTGAACAGTTAGTATTTTGTCAAGTCACCATGGGCAGCAATGCAGGCTTCAATGCGGCGGGGAATACTACTGATCAAAGAAGTTAGAAAGTCGTGGTTCATGCTGTCCCAATATCGGCCCACCTCTTCTTTCATTTCAGCAATAATTTTCAGATTTATCTTATTGACACTTTCCTTCATAAGTCCCCAAACTTTTTCTATTGGATTTAGGTCAGGGCCATAGCTTGGCCAATCTAATAATGTCATATTTTGGGTCCGAAACCAGGCCTGTGAATGCTTGAACGATGTTTTAGGTCGTTGTCCTGCTGGAAAATCCAATAATTTCCGTAGAACACGTGAGCAGATGGAAGTAAATGTCCCTCGAGAATATCTGTTCATATTCCCTTCAAATATACAGAGGGGCGTTGCCCCTAACACAGATATGCCACCCCACACGTTAAATTTCGGACTGTACTTTGGGCGCTGATACAAAAGTTTTTCAGTTTGTTTGGTCCAGAATTTCAGTGTATTGGAAACAACCACACAGAACTTTCATCTGAGAAAATCAAATTGTCCCAGTTAAAATTTCTATGCTGTAAGCACCAGTTTAACCTTCGCTCCTTTTGTTCAGGTTTCATGATCGGTGATGGAATTCCTCGACTTTTCTGTCAATCCAGTGCATGCAGCTCAGTTCTAATTGTCTCTTTACAGACAGCCACAGTTCTTCTATCAATCATATCCAGCCTTAATTTTTCTAAACTCCTTCGTTTGTTTTTAGAAACACGAATACCAAGCCGCCTCCTGTCACCGACAGTCAATTTTCTGGGCCTACCCGCGCCTCCCTGGTGCTCAATGCCTTATCCATTTGCAATATTTTTCAAAACACGATAAACAGTGGACAAAGGGATGCCTGCTCTACTTGAAATCACTTTAGCTGATCTGATGTCCTTGTTATAATACTGACCCGTGAAGATCCGGGGTAGAATAGGTCTTCAGCAACCCATGTGCTTGCCATAAAAAGCGACTATCTTGTCGTAAGAGGCGACTAACGGGATCGGGTGGTCAGTTTCGCTGACTTGGTTGACACATGTCATCGGTTCCCAATTGCGCAGATCGATGCTCATGCTGTTGATCACTGGATTGTCTGGTCCAGACTCGATTATTTACAGACCGCCGCCATATAGCTGGAATATTGCTGAGTGCGGCGTAAAACTAAACTCACTCACTCACTGTTATAATACTCTAAAATCAACTTCCTCTTCTCTAAATCATCCATACTGAGGATCACTGAAAATGTCGTCTGCTAGCAAGTAAACAAAGGGGGATAACTCTTCACAAACTAATGAAAACGGATTAACCGAGTTGTCACTCTTGAATGAAACCAAGCACTTGATAACTGGTCAAGGTTGTTTAACCAACAAAATTAGTTTCCAGAAATGGAAATTTACAGTGAAGTATTATTGGTAGTTCCCATTGCATAAAGCAGCTGGAAACCATCATTGATGGGAACGTGAATGAAACGAACGTAGAGGAAATTACTCCATATATACCAGTATATACAGCATATATCTAGAAACCTACATTAACCTACGCTAAACTGTCTATGTATTCCATGTATATAAGTTTCAGTTTAGTGAACTCAGTGTTTTTGTACACCAGAATTCAAATAAAAGATACTCTCACATGAAACAAGATTAATTTCAGGAAAAGTTAAACCATATTACGGAAACTTAAGATTCTACTTTTTCTCCTTTACGTTTTGTTAGGTACACTCACAGAGGGTGCAGGCTAAAACGGCACCGCGTCAAAACGGAACTAAAAACCAATTGGCGAAAACGGAACCAATTTTCTCTGGCGAAAACGAAACCACATTATTAAAAACATATGGACACCAAAACACTAGTTTTTTAATTTTTTATTTAACACGATCATTTTATCGCATCAATAACAATACACTGAACAGTTCACTAATTCGTTAGGCATGGGAATGTCTGCATAGATGTCGGTGTAGCTCTGGTATCAGTCTATAGATACCCAGAGCTTGCTCCTCAACCTTGCCGTTCATCCGTCGGTGCCATCCTGAAATAATATGAGATACTGTATAAATAAAACTATACAATTCATGTTTTTATTACAAAATCTTATCTTATCTAATATATAATACTATAATATAATACTACTACTACTAATAATAATATACCTTCGACGTGGTTGTTGGTGCGGATGGTCACGCGGTATGCACTCCATGTAGATGGCGCGAAAACTGGATGCTCCATCCACTGACGCCTGAAATAGCTGACCAGCTGATTCAGTCGTCCATGCCTCTCCACCAGGTCCGCAATCTTAGCAAACATCCTAGGAATGTGATCAGGAGGGGAAAAACGGAAGGGCCATGAGTTTTCTGACAAACTTGTGGACGGCGTCATCCTTCTGGTAGGCAACCTTGGGAAAATAAGTGAAAATTAGGGAAAACAATTTAGGGAAATATATATATATGAATACATAATAAATAAAAATATAACTGTGATAAGTATAAATAAAAACACAACTTACCTGCAGACCAAATTCCTGGCACTTTCTCCAGACTGCTTGCGTAAGGTGGAAAAGGTGGAAAACGCACCTCAGCTCTAACTTTCACAGATGTCAATATCCCCGGCTCTGCCTTATGGTTGTGTGTGTGCTTTCCGGCTGAAAAGCTTTCCCCTCTCTGTATCATCGATGCAGGACATGTCTTCGATTTACTCCTAACACTGCATCTCCAGTATGTAACACCTGCGTTCCTTTTCTGAAAAAAGAAAACATTGCATAGGTACATTGTTATAATATTGTTATACAGATCCTGCTACAATAAATTTATATAATTCATGGCTATTCTATATATGGGTATTCAATGATGTGATTTATAAAAGGATTCTAATGCCTTACCCGCAAAACAAAGGTGTAACCTAAGTGGCACACAAGTTTCTCTTTCCCCTTCTGGGCTCCCGTCTGCACCAGAGAGTAATTTGCTTCTTGGATAGTCGGAACTGTAGGTGGATCGATGATCGTACTTTCTAGGATGGATCTGCAATTACATTACATCATAATATCATTTCATTTCATTACATTACATCACAATATCATTACATTACATTACATTACATTACATTACATTACATTACATTGTACTTTAGTGTTAGCACTTTATTTCTTCAAATTACCGTTCTTGTGTGATATCTTGGTCATCGGGAATGTAAGCTGAAGAGATGTTTATATCAGACAGGTCTGGGACTCTGGTCTCGTGACCCTGCTCCATTTCGGCCGGCTGGTCCTCTGGATGGTCCGACTGCAAACTTATCTCTAAATGTGAGAAAAACATCTCTTACCTTGAGGCCAAGAAACTTTTTATAAATGAGGTTTCTACTCCAGTGACATACTCTGATGCAGTCACTCGTTCTGTAGCAACGTCTTCTGCTTGTCAAACTGACTTGACTTGGGTCAGGTCAGCAAAACCTCTCGACATGGAGGTCACACTGTCCTCACAGGACAAGCGGAGGAATAGCTCCTCTTCCCATTCACGAGTGAGATCTCCAATTGAGCCATCATCATGACTCAATTGTCTAATATAATTCAGTGGAATTGCATAGGACTGAAGAATAACTTCAATGAAATACAATAACTCATTTAAAATCTTTAACCGTCAGCATAATGTCTTCAAGAGACATACCTTAAAAATACTTATACCTTTAATGTAAGACGGTTTAGTGATTATCATTCCTTCTCCCCTCCAGGCGATAAAGCTACTGGAGGCGCCTCTATATTGGTACACCGGAGTGTCATTCACAGTCCTGTCACTTTAAATACGGATCTTCAAACTGTTGCTGTGCGTCTGACATTGTGCAGCTTGCAAATATTTTTCAGCCGCTGTAGCTGAAGCGTGTACAGATGTTTCGTTGAAACACAATGCCTTGAATGCAGCGAGACTGTCTTTTGGCTTATTCTTGCAGAGTTGGTACCACTGACCATTGCAATAGTACTGTAAGTCCCCATGGTCCCTGGTATGGTGATCTACCTTCAGTTGCTGGCGATCAGTAGCCTGGTTTTATTTTGTATTGTTTTCTGCAGTCATAGATTTTAGTACAACATACAAGCTTTAACCCAAATCTGTGATATTCTTATATTTTTACTGTCCTTCGATGACAGGTTTATATGGTATATATTTATTGGGATTTAACTGATAGATTGTTCTCGTCACGGTATGGCTGAAATACTGCCGATGTGACGTTAAATATTAACTCACTCACTCACCACTGACCCTCCGCTCTTATTTTAGATTTTGGATATATCTTGAGATGCGTACGTAAAATATTCATCGGTGACGCAGTTATTCATGCGTTATATCTCACATGTCAACATCAAATTACCATCTCATGTTTGTTTTAAACCACTATAGATCATGGACGAGTACCTTTTAAACCACTATAGATCATGGACGAGTACCTTTTAAACCACTATAGATCATGGACGAGCACCTTTTAAACCACTATAGATCATGGACGAGTACCTTTTAAACCATTGCAGGTCAGTGACAGTATTGTCACTTAGCCAGTGAGTAGTGAGTGAGCATAATTTTACGCCGCTTTCAGCAGTATTCCGGGTAATCTCTCCCTCACTCACGGCAGTATTTAACCACTTGGCTTCCTACCAGCCCTTGCTGTAGTTGTCTGGCTGACATAATGCCGATGCGGCGTTAACTTTTAACTCACTCACTCACCAGCACTCGCTACCCTAGAAGATCCAGGTTAGAATTGGTCTTCAGTAGTCAGTGGGTTAATATTTAGCGTCAGATCGGCAATGTTTCAGCCATATCGTGACGAGAAGAATTTAATTTATATCAATATTAAGATAAATAAATTTAGAACATAAAAAAACCCTGTCATCTTGATAAAAAACTAGTATGCAATCATTAAGAATATATCACTATAGACAACAGTACAATATAAAAACGGGCTATAGATCACCAGCAACTGAAGGCTGATCACCATACTAGGGACTGGTCTTGAGTAACCTATGCTTGTCGTAAGAGGCGACTAACGGGATCGGGTGGTCAGGCTCGCTGGCTTGGTGGACACATGTTATCGTATCCCAGCTGTGTAACCAGCACTTGCCAACGTTCCTGATGCAGACATAAGTTTCAGTTATCTTCCTAGAGGTAGATGGTTCAGACCAGTCCCAGTGACAGTTGACCTGGAATTCCATGGGGGCGTTTGACGTCAAAGAACATAATCTGACCATATGGGTTACAAAAATGTTAAAGTTAAGGTACGTAATAGATGTATACTGAATATGACAGAGAACGGGTACAAGGCCGACAGTGAAGCTGTCACGACACATTATGTACGATGTTGTTTACTTGGATCGATGTTAAATATATAGTAAAACGTTTCACAGAAAGCATCAAATCTTCGTCAAGCTCCAAAGCATATAGGGACGGTCGGGTAGCCTAGTGGTGTAAGTGTTCTTTTGTCACGCCGAAGACCCGGGTTCGATTCCCCACATGGGTTCAATGTATTAAGCCCACTTCTGGTATCCCCCGCCGTGATATTGCTGGAATATTTAAAAAAACCGGCGTAAACCCTTACTTCAAAGCATACACAGTTAGATAGCGTTTACTCTGCTTTTAGCAATATTCCAGCAATATCACGACAGTGGACACAAGAAATGGGCTTCACGCATTGTACCCATGTGGGGAATCGAACCCGGGCCGTCAGCGTGACAGCGAACGCTTTAACCACTAGGCTACCCGATCGCCCCTTCAAAGCTCATCTTTACAGGATATGTATAAGTTTGTAAATGTAGACTTTTTGCGGTGTTAATCCTGACAATTCGAGGAAGCGGAACTACTAAACAAAGTTAAACGCCGCAATTGGAAACCTGTGTCTGTCAAGACCCACATCAACCGTAAACCCGTGAAGGTCCGGGTTAGAATGAACCTTCAGTAACCAATGCTTGTCGTAAGAGGCGACTAACGGGATCGGGGGATCAGGCTTGCTGGCTTGGTTTACACATGTTATCGTATTCCAATTGCGTAGATCGATGTTCATGCTGTTGATCACTGGATTGACTGGTCCAGACTCGATTATTTACAGACCGCTGCCACATAGCTGGAATATTGCTGAGAACGGTGTTAAACAGCGAAATCAGGGAACTAGACAGAACATTTTGTGACTGCGTTTACATAGAAACAAAAATGTTCGGGTTCATATCAAAAGTCCATTCGTTTAGTAAAATGTTATGTTGATCACTGGATTGTCTGGTCCAGACTCGATTATTTACAGACCGCCGCCATATAGCTGGAATATTGCTGTGTGCGGCGTAAAACTAAACTCACTCACTCACTCACTCACATCAACCGTTGTCTTAAGAGGCGACAAGGGGATCGGACGGTGAGACTCACTGACTTGATTGATGCAAGTCATCGTATCACATTGCGTGGATCGATGCTCATGTCAATCACTGGATTGACTGGTCCAGACTCGATTATTTACAGACCGACGCCATATAGCTGGAATATTGCTGATTGCGGCGTAAAACTAAACTCCTTCACTCACTCACTTAAATCATAGATAGCCAACACAAAGAAAGACGATACGGAAATGGCACAGACAGGTTTGCCTTGCCAAGAGCGTTTGCGCTCCAGGCCGCACATATTTATGAACAATGCGTACAGAACCCCGTGAGGTTTATGGGTCAAAGTAAGTTCCCTCCTAACTAAATTGGCTGTAAACAAAGTTTTGATAAGCTGAGCTCATTCCTACAGAGACTGCTAAGATGATGAGTTCCGATCTGTTATTCCACAAGTAATGTCACTACAAAGGATCATACACAGTACGGGTGATAGACCTACGGGAGAGTGTCATGTGTTGATCAGAGACGCTGGTAGTGAGGTTTGCGCTAATGAGAGCCACTGCACGCAACAATACGAAGATCAAGGCATAACTGGGTGAAGTCTGGGAATATTAGGAACGTTGTACCGTCTTTGAAGATGGACAAGAACAAAATACGTATTGCTGTCTTCGCCGCCTGTCTGATCACCTGAAAGAACTGGCGTGTGCGAATGTGCGTGATGGTGCTGCGAATGTCGGATGATCATATTGGTCTAAGCTCTTCGGCTTCATCTTTGCAATGCGTAGGTGGAGGTCGGCTAGCCTAGTGGTTAAAGCGTTCGCTCGTCACGCCGAAGAACCAGGTTCGATTCCCCAAATAGGTACAAAGTGTGAAGTCAGTCTGGTGTCCTTCGCTGGAATATTCCTAAAAGCAGAGTAATACTAAAACTCACTCACTAAAATAGGTACATTGAACTCTATTAAACCGCTTGAATATTCACAAAAGATCAAGGGATAATTGGGAGAAGTCTGGAAATGTTATGAACGTTGTACTTTTTTGGAAGGGAGAACAGAAAGAAATACATATTGCTCTCTTCTCCGGTGCCTGTCTGAATGACAGAAAAAAACTTCGTTGGAATATCGGCGTGAATGTCGGATGTCTTCGGCCTTCACCTTTGAAATATGTGCATTCAGCTATATTAAACTGCTGATCCTAGTAGGGTGATCTACCTTCAGTTGTTGGCGATCTATAGCCCGTGTTTTATATTGTACTGTCTTCTTCAATTAAAATGTTTTAGATTTACATTCTAGTTTTATATTCATATCTGTGATACTAGGATTTTTTACTGTCCATCGTCGACAGGTTTAACTCTTCACAATGTTTTCATTTTTATATTGTATGCATTGTTTTCGTCACGATATGGCTGAAGTATTGCCGATGTGACGTTAAATATTAACTCACTCACTCACTATTAAACTGCTGAAATATTCAGAACAGTTATTCAGAATGTTTTATATAAGGAAACGGTTTGAAACATTTGCCCAAATCTTACAGATAGAGATCACACGTTTAATGACGTATAGCTGGAAAGAACATTATGTGCATTTGTTCAATTTGTGACATTTGGCCTCAACTGATCATAGACACAATAAAAACGCATCTGTGAACTCGCTTAACTTATGACTCTGATTTGTCAATGCAGTTGCTTATTGATCTACAGGTGTGAGTGAGTGTGTGAGTGAGGACTTCACGTCATTTGTCAGCTTGATGTGCGAGGGTATGCAGTAGGTTTCAAATAAACAGACCTCAAAGAGTTTCTCTTTTGTAGTTTAGAAATCACCGTGGTATTATAACTTTTCAGAGCATCAGGTTTCAAAACACCATGCCGTCACGAAGGCCATTACAACTTGAGAAATAGGATACCTTGCAGGCATGGAACTAACTGGCGGAAGTACAACTGTCCTCAGTCAACCGCTGTACAAAAACACGCAGAAAATAGCAAAGTTAACAAAAGTGCGAATATGGCCAGTTGTCGCATTGTCGCTCTTTGAAAAATATTGCCCCCATTGCCGTATCAGTACATACAATGATTAAATCAATTAAGAAATAGATATAATACATACAAATCTTTATTTACAGTTGGATCCTTGGATGGTGCGCTGTTGCTTGTGCCACTGTCATTAGATCCAAAATAATATCTTCTCATTATCTGATAACAACTCTAATTTCACAGCAGAAGGAACCGCCATGTTACCGGTCTTAAATATACCAAATATCAACCATATGTCATATTTTCAGACTTGTGCCTTAACACTATTACAAATATATACCATGTAAACATCCACTTTTAATAGAAGTAAATGAATCATATTGTAATCTTTCCACTGGCCAGTGAATTTTTGTTGGTTACCCATCCACGTGCAATCATCGACAACACAAGGGTTAATGCTGCTTCAAAGTCAGCACTCGACAAATCCGTGACACCATAAACCCGTGATTAGATCTCACATCCCTCATGTGATGCAAACGAAGTGGGACACCCAAGTAGGTATACATAAATTACATGCAATTAATCCAGCTATCGGTTACACCTACTTGGGCTGTCTGTCTAGATTTGAGGAGTCATATTGCGACGATGTCGTATTGGCCATTCCAGATATACTCATGAATACATGTTGAGAGTTGAGGGTCATCCGTTGCATCCCCTGTGATGAGAAAATCACGGTCCTGCTTGACTGTATTGATTGTTCCATCACAAGCGGTAAATATTTCAAACCATCACCTATGAAGGTTTTATTAATATTAATATTAGTTTTATTTGGATGTTTGAGTGTTTTTTAGAGCACGATACTGTGAACAGCACATGACGCTTGTTTAGTAGAAGCTGCGATGACTGAGCGGGCTAGGCGGCTGACTTTGAGTGCTGGCGATCAGGTGCCTGACTCTGTGGGTGTGGATTTGAATCCCGGATGGGACTCAACCCAACAAAAGTACTAGAATCTGTACTTTACTGAGAAAGTGTAATCCCAAATATACTAGCCACATGAAGAAACTGTGCATTGTCAAAATATTATCCCAGTTGATAAGTACGATAACAATGTCAAAGGTACATATAAACTTTAATGGAGGGATCATGAGACCATAACACGTCGGGAGAATTTCAATTGAAAAGTCAATCACAATGACATCACGAGTCCACAAGCGGGACAGGGGTCAAACGACCATGTCACAAGCTCAATAACGGGTATGTCCACCATCGGCATTGAGAACAGCAGTGCATCGACGACGCATAGAGCCGATCAACGTGCAAGGAAGGCTTGTGGGATGTCACGCCAGATTCTCTCAAGTTCTGTTGCAAGGTCAAGGACGATATCTGGCGGATGAGGAAGACGGTGTAGACGTCGATCCATCTCGTCCCAAACATGCTCTATCAGGGAGAGATCCGGTGAATTTGCAGACCAAGGCAGTAAGTCAACGTTGTGGTGTTGCAAGAAATCCATAGCAACCCTTGCCGTGTGAGGGCGGGCATTGTCCTGTTGGAATGTTAACCCAGGGCCATGACGTTGCAGAAAAGGAATTGCCACAGGTCGAAGAATCTGATCCCTGTAGCCCACACCAGTTAAGTTGCCCTGAACAATCACCAAAGGAGCTCTTTGGCGTGCTTTTATTCCATCCCAAATCATCACAGAATCACCACCAAAGCGATTCCTCTCCTAGACACCTGTGCCTGTGCATAACGTTCTCCCACGCGTCTATAGGCACGTTGACGTCCATCACTATGGGAAATGTTAAACCTTGACTCATCTGTAAAAACAACATTTCTCCACCAACACAAGGGTCTGCGGACATGATTTCGCAAGGGCAGGGGTTGAGCTTTCCAAAGTGACAGTATTGTGTGGCATTCATTTGCTCTGTTTCTCTTTCCCGGAATGCACGTGCAACAACGTATTACAACGTCTCAAGGACGAACCCACTGACGTCACGGAACGTGGCACGTGCATGCATGTTGGATACATGTCACTAATCTCTGAGTTTTAATCCTTATGTGTCTACACAGGTTTGATAAATTTAGATTTTAAATTTTTGTATGCACAGTTTCTTTATGTGCCTAGTATATAACATATATTACATGTAACGCTTGTTTAGTTATCGAGCGCTCACAAAACCACAGTAAGTCCCATTTCATACAAAGTAATTTTCATCCTTCGTCTTTTTAATCGAAGAATATTCATGTATGTTCATTTAATGTTTGGCGAATTTGCGGATAAATGACCAACAACTGAAGGATTAGTATAAATCCCCTTAGTCCCAACCCATTACTATATTTTTTTATTATTGTATAGTCCTGCATTGCGGTATAATTGTAAATTTACATGCTAGTTTTATATCCTTATCTGCGATAATCTAGTTTTTATTGTCCCTTGTCGACAGAGTTTATAATATAACGTTATTTATTATCAGTGTATGACTTGTTGTAGTCACGATGTGGCTTAAGCCGAGTTTAGTTTAAATAAATCTTAACTCACTCACTCATTAAACCACACCTGTTTAGCTGTAAACAACGTTTACGCAGTGCCGGTACTTGCAGAAATGCAAGGTATGCTTCAAACAGGAACAGCTCAAAGTGGTGTGAATGGTCCTGTGCACAGAGCTCAGGTCACAAATCAGTTTAGCAATGTTGGACACAGAGAGTCCTTGGATGGATGACCGTGACGAATAACATGTGATACATGTGGTCTCCACTTAGGCAAGTGAGTTCTCAAAATTACCTATGTTCACCCAGCAGGAAGTGGGTACCCGGTGGGATAAGTCATGTGACTATAATCTTCATAACAGGCAGCTTACGCTATCCGGGGTAATAATGTGGTGTGCTAGTCATTGTTAGCAGTATGAGCATAACTATAGTACTGTCGGAAATGCTAGAAAAATGCTTTTTGACTGTCATTAAAAATTAAGAGATATGAGAGTTACTGAAATAACAAATATCAGTGTAACAAACGTCTACCTAATGTAGACCGAGGGAATAAATTTTGAGACATGTCTTGAAATGTGTTTTTACAGATGAAAATATCAAAAACTTAGAAAAAATAAGGGGTAGTGGAACGTTATTTGAAACAAACATTAACTGCCTGTATGATGTCATCAGCATGCACGGTATCGACAGGTGAAATTGACACCTGAGCACACGCTCGGGTGAGGGGTCATCTCAGTAGATTTTTGTCTTCAGAATGTTGAATATGTCTTCAGTCCGTTTGGCGCAAAAGTAGACCGATGAATTGCAATCTAACTCGAAAACTAATAACCATAAACTGCTCAATGAAACGATGCTCATAATCATATCATCAGACCAACTCTGTGTGGTTTTTGCAGAATTTAAGCCCTAAAGATAAAAAAATTATTCAACAAACTATCATTCAAATATTGACACAGTTCACTATTTGTTACGAGGGAGGAGTGCAGAGAAAGGGACAGCCAGGTGTTTGAGAACCACGTGCACAAGTGCCGACAAAGTTATTGATTCATGAACCTGTGATGTGCCGTCCCCATCCTTTCTCGCACACCCGGCTGTCCCTTTCTCTGCGCTCCTCCCTCGTAACAAATAGTGAACTGTGTCAATATTTGAATGATAGTTTGTTAAACAACTCTTTTATTTGAAGGACATAAATTCTGGAAAAAACCCAAAGAGTTGGTCTGATGATATGATTATGATCATCGTTTCATTGAGTATTATAGGTTTATTAGTTCTCGAGCTAGATTGCAATTCATCGGTAAAACGGACTGTACGTATAGTATACGTATTGGTTGAGTAAAGGATTGTGTGTGTGTGTGTGTGTGTGTGTGTGTGTGTGTGTGTGTGTGTGTGTGTGTGTGTGTGTGTGCGCGTGCGTGTTGAAAGAAACATACGAATTATTGTGCATTAGAAAGAATCCCAGCACTTGTGTTATTTTATCCATTGATTGTAGCCACGTGCAACGTTTTATTTAAATGTTTTGTATGTCAACAGTATATTTCATCGCAAATATATATGTCATATGTAATTTTGTCAATTCAACCCAGCTGTGAACATTGGCCAAAGACTTAACCAAGTCACTGGTGTAACTTCTTTAAAACATATATATTGTCAGCGAGCAGATCTGGCTATGTCGAAGTAGAATCAGATGAGCAATGATAACTTTTTTTTATTTTGCTGTCTGTTTACTGAAAAGCCACTGTATGAAAATAATCAATTAATCAAAGTAAATTTATGATGGTCTGATGTGTATAAAACCAACTGCTTGAACGACACATAAACTTGATGCTCAGTACACATTTTAATCAAATATAACAGACGTTGGAATGAAGACCATTAGAACATTTAATCCGAATCTGAGTCTGAATCCGTGTCCTCATGCACTTGGATCACAACAGGTGCAACAACACTGATGTCCACTCCGTCACGTTGACGGTACTTCCGTTCAATGTCAAGGACGTGGTCCTCTGCCGTCTGCCACACTTCAGAGGTTATCCTGCCAAACGATGCATGAATCAACTCCTTTACGTGCGAGAGCTTGAAAGTAGAATTGTTCCTCGCAACGAACCCCTTACAGTTTGCCCAGATAAGTTCCATTGGGTTCAGTTCACAATGTCTCACGGGTGAACGTAACACAACGTGACCATGTTGAGCAGCCAGCTCGTCGGCCGTGTACTGAATGGGCTTCCTGTTTATGTGGATCTTCTCCATCAGCTGTATCTTTGTGTCTGCCGGTCTGTAGTGAACACCACACGATGTGAGGAAATCCTGCATCGTCTTCTTCAGGCTGCTCATTGTCGGTGTGATGCTCCCGGGTTCCCTCACATTATGGTAGCTGGCATTGTCCATCACTATGACAGTGGGCTGATCAAGATTGGGCAAAAGTTGATGTTCCATCCAATCCATGAAGACACCTCCATTCATCTCCTGATGGTAATCTCCACTTGATTTCTTTGCCTCAAAGACCAATTCGCAACCGTCGATCAATCCTTTGTCCCGGCTTCCTGCATGCAGTACAATCATTCGGTTGCCCTTCCCAGATGGTACCATGGGGGGCTCTCTGTCCGTCTGTAGGTAACCACATATAGTCTGTAGAATGGTTCTATTTGACCCAAGTTTCATCCAGGTAGACTATCTGGAAGCCAAGGGAACGGTATTCTGCCACAGTTCTCAAGTAAGAGGATCTTATCGCCACAATAGAGTGCTTCTCCCTGAAGACAGCTCTGTCATCACCACAGGCTTTGTACTTGAACCCCATCTCATGGAGGGCAATGATGAGGGTGGTTCTGGAGATGTTGATACTGTCCTTAATTTCCTCTCTGATACTCCTACATGTAGGTGGAATCTTCTTCTCGTACAGTTTGTAGACTGCCCGTCTGATCACTCCCTTGTCAAAGTTGTCAAGGATGGTTTTACGTCCCGGTTTTGATTTTGAGACGGTCCCTGTCTTGTTTGATTTATTCACAATATTGTAAACTTGTTAGTAAGACATACCAACTGCTGTACACGTTCTGTGATAAACCCTTTCTAAACAAATGAAAGGTTTACCTCTGTCTTTTTCTAGCACAAAAAACGGGAACGGGAACGTATTTATTAAGACTAACATTTATATTAATATTTATTAAATAAAGAAACGATCATTAAGTACAGTAACGCACACATTCAACATTTATTTGTTTATTAAAAACGTTAATTCATACTTTTACACCAACTGTATTGATTGCTTAAATGTAAAGCCTATTTCAGATTTCTGTTGTTAAACTCTGCGAAAATCCTGAGTTGTTGTTTTGGTACCGATTTCTCTCCTGTAAACTGCCTTTTAAATGTATGGGAGTGTTAAATCGATTGAAATAAAAATTAGGTACATTGTTGGCGAGTTGATATATAGACAACATACTACCTTCATCACCTCTCGGAAAATATAACAGCCAAAAAGCATTTTTCTAGCATTTCCGACAGTACTATAGTGTGGAATTTTGAGCTATATAAATGGACACATTATCAAAGCGAAGACATTTTGATGATCATCGAAACAATATTACCTCTGCGTAGACGTTATCCACAGCAAACCTACTAGGGCTGCGCGATATGTATTGCGATAAGCTGATCGAAAACCGGTATTTTGACATGCATTCGGAAAACTTCGTAACACTCGGAAATCTTCGGATATTTCCGTTTTTTGAATTGTTCTTTTCCCTGTTTCATTAGTGCCAAATGTTACTTACATTTTTATTTTGTCATGATTAAAAGTTTTTATAAAAGGTTAATCAAGCATAGTGATTTTGTTGTGTTTTTGCTTTATAATCAAGCATTAACTGGATTATAAGTAGTTTTTGTTAAAAAAATAATTCTTGCAATATATTGCAATACATATCGCAATATATGCTTCCGCATCGCAATATATCGCAATATGAAAATTCTCTGCAATACCCACCCCCAAAACCTACACTCACTGACTTGTCTAACGAGCCACTCGTCGACGTGTGACGTCAGGTTAACCAGACAAACATATTCAGTTGGGACGTCTACAGAATCGGTACTAAACTGCCACGTTAGGAGATCCTACAATTCCTGGATTGAGACCAGTTGTATGCAGGGATACGCCCAAATGTGCTGCCACGTTGCAGTCTCCTAGCCTGCTGTCTACAACATTTTGGCGGTGGGGTAGCCTATTGGTTAAAGCTGTCACTTGTCACGCCGAAGGTCCAGGTTCGATTGCCCACATAGGTACATTGTGTGAAGCCCATTTCTGGTGTCCCCCGCAGTGATATTGCTGGAATATTGCTGAAAATGGCGTAAAACTAAACTCACTCACTTACTGTATACAACATCTGAGGTTTAGAAGACAACGCGGGGACAGTCCAGGTGGTGGTCGGCAACAGTCAACTGGCGTCCAGGAGAACGGTTTAACGAGGCTTGTGTTATTCAACACCGCCAACTTGGGGCGTACTATGGTAATGGTAGCAGGTGACATTGTTAATGGCAATTTGCATGGCGTACGGCATATCATATAGCTGTGATACTCTAGTATTTATACTGTCCTCGATGACAGGTTTTTACGTTACGCCTTCATTGATTTCAATATTGATATAAACTGTCTCGTCACGATATGGCTGCAATATTGCCGATGTGACGTTAAATTTTAACTCACTCACTCACTCTTTGCTGTTTCACGCCACTCTTAGCAGTATTCAAGGTGTATGACGGTGGCCTATAAACTGAATCTCATCCTTAAAGTCGGGTCCCTGTCATTATGAACATTGATCTATGCAATACCATGTGATCGATTGGGATATGAATCAATGCATGTGTCAGCGAACTTGACCACCTGACCCCGTCAGTCGCCTCTGACAAGCATAGGATGCTGAAGACCAATTCTAACCCTCTTCTTCACAGGTCTCACTCACACAAATACAGCACCTTACAGTCTGACAGGAATCGACCTCACCACTGTATAAATGACCATCTACCGCTGAAGCGCCCATCAATTTGTGTTATTCGAACGCACGTATTTCAATGATCGATGTTTCTCTCCCAGAGGACAGAAAGTTGTCTACTGCATACTGTTTACAAGTATGATATTAGAAAAAGAAAATTCTTCTTGATTACGAAAACATCCTCAACGTATCCCTAACTGGCGTGCAAAGCTCCGACAATATACTTGTACCACCTGCTAGTCTCTTATGTTTATCTTTCCGAATTGTTTAATAGTCTGTTTCTTTTTCACAGACAACCGCGAGGCAACCACTACAGAATGCTGAATCTGCAAGAGGGATGGTAAACAATAAATTTAAATACATTTCTTATAATACAAAAGTTTCAAACCATTCAACAAGTGGATGTAAGATAATTTCGACATTTCCTGGCAATAAATTTAGAAACTTTTGTTTCAGGTTGGAAACAGCAGAATAAGGAAGTCGTGGAGTATGCATGGAACTTTGCAAAGACAGTACCCACTGCTTTTCCGCATGCTGAAGTTCAAAGTAAGACATTTCTTGTATACACTTCTTAATCAGTTGGTAATGCATTTATATGCATTAGTGCATAGCAAAAAATAAGTAAGACCTACTGTTGTGAATCCTTGTTAAAGCTAAGAGATACGGTTTACTGCATGCTGACCAGACCAATTAGCTAACAGGGTTTAATGTCCCTGTTAACATTCGAGAGGGTTTAATAGTGTTGTAATGATACATTGAACTATCGATGGATTGCAATTGTTGAGTCTCCGATAGCAATTATCAATGGTAGAAACGAAAAACTATTGATGCATCGATAGTATTTGTGACTATCGATAGTTTAGTAATTGACTTACGTCGATAAATGCGCAGCGCAAATACAGGAAGTACCAGATTCGTTCACTTTGATGTAGAGTTATCCGCCCCTGCTGCCTCTTAAACAAACATGGCGGCAAACACGGCATGCAACTCGGAGTTTGAAGTTGTGAATAACAATACGTTTATTTTTTAACTGTTTATTTGACCTGGATTTCAAGTTTCTTGTCAGTTATAAAAAGAGACTGAAACAACTTCAACTTGTTTTCACTTCATATAAACTATACAATGTCATTCATTTGGGAAATGACTTCAAATGAGACAATTCAAGGAGAAAACAAAATGACTATAGACTATCGCTATCTCAATAGTAAGTTTCAATAGACTATCGCTATCGCAATAGTTGTTTCCCCCTCAATAGTGACCCCTAGAATACCATTTTCATCAATATAGCGATATTGACCATGGAACAATACTAAACGACGTTCAGCTTGATTTAAATGTATAAAATGCTAAGTTCCTCATTCACACATCACCAACCAAATTCAACACAATACAACTTTCACCGCCTATGCAATCCACTTCGTTGACGAATCTCTTCGGTGCATTATAGCGATAATCACATGGCGACATGTTGAACCAGCCCACTGCTCAGCAGAAACAATTTCAAACCGTCTGCTTATCCATTATACAAGGAGCATAGTACTGATTATAGCTCGGGCAAATTTAAGTAATGTGACACTCCACATCTAGTCTCTGAACATATTTTACCGAAAAAATGGTTCTGAGATTATATTCATAAAATATAATAATAAGGGGCACAGATTTTCTTCATTTCCTGAAACTGTGGTAATCTAGGTGAGGTGAGGTGAAATTGGCTTTTACGTCGTGCTTGAGAATATTTCGCTCATATGACGACATGCATGCGTGTGTATGTGTATGTGCGGCTGCTTGTACTAGCCCAGACTTAAGCTGGTTTTATAGTGCTAGCCCACTGAGATACCATGCCGCAGTGAAGCATGAATACCCCACTCAGGCACAGTATACTGACTCCGAGCCGACCAGTCCTTGTTGTACCCATTAATGCATAGCGCCAGGCAGGGACCAACAAGTACCATATTTTAACGTCTTTTGGTAGGACGCGGTCAGGGATCGAACCCGCGACCTTCCGCTCTCTGGGCGGACGCTCTAACCACTACACCACGGAGGCGGTCTGGTAATCTAGACTAGCAACATGGGGTGTATTGGGTATATTTGTTTCAGGATCTGTACTAACACACTAGTGCCACTATAACAAACTGCATTTAGTCCATTCAGAACAATCATTTACCATCACACACACGTTAAACCCCACAACTGGAAACCTGTGTCTGGCAAGACCCACCTCAACCTTAAAAATCTGCGTTATAGCTGATCTTCAACAACCTATGCTTGTCTTACTCACTGATTGGACTGATGCATGCCATCGTATCCCATTGCGTGGATCGATGCTCGTGATGTCGACCACTGGATTGATTGGCCCAGAATCGACGATTTACAAACCGTCGTCATCAAGCTAGAATATTGCTGATTACGGCGTTAAACAACAGGCAACTAAGCAAGTAATACTGGTCTACCATAACGGTTCAACAACAGTGTTTTCTTTTGAGAGGCACAGATCGAGTTCAACGTGAGTATAACAGCTCAAACATACAGATAATCAAAATGACAGCATCAGAGTGGATTTGTAAACCCGAATATCTATAAACTTACAAACTATCTCACGAACACCTTTCTCAGTTCAAAATATATGCTAACATTTTATGGACATGACGTTTAGCGTTTTAAAATATATTGTGAGTAGCTGTATTGACATTTGAACTTAAATTTTGACTTGAGAAAGAACAGATAACAAACAAAAGTAACACGTTGTGGATTTGTTATGACGTTCACATAAGATATAGCTTTTTAGAAAATGTTTGGACAGTGGGTGGATCACCCCTTTCTTCCTCTTTCTACTCAAACAAACATGCTGACTTGTGGATTGAATATTTTTTCAGTTGCGTACACTAGAGGCATGGAAGTGTCACGCAATCAAGATCACTTGACAATAAAAAACAAATACTTCAAGGCTTTGTTCTGAAACTCGCAAAAAATACTATGCGTCACTTCCTTAGATAAGACGCAACACGGAGAAAGTTTAGCGCCAAAGTTTGAGGTCAAGTTGACTTCCATCCGTTACCAGCCAGTTGGTGTCAATCAGACATTCAAATGTTCAATAAGATTTTGGAAAGATAAGTTAAACATTTTTCAATATTCCAGAAAAGAGGCAACTGATGGCATAGGGTTGTAAGCGTCGCGAACTTGGTTGACAGATGTCATCGTATCCTAATTGCGAAGATGCTCTTGCTGTTGATTTCTGGATTGTGTGGTCCAGACTCGATTATTTAATAATAATAATAATAATAATAATAATAATAATAATAATAATAATAATAATACATTTGTAAAGCGCCTAATATCCACCTTATTGATGCTCAGTGGCGCTATTTAATTATAATGCCTAATAAGAGGCACATTAACACACTACCACCATACAGTTAGATTATTGCAGCATAAAACAAGAAACAGACAAAATATTCCAGCAATATAAAACGAAACCATGGAAAAACTGAAATCAGTTTCGGAATGCTCCGGGTCCAGAGTTAAATCCTACAGACATATCTGAGATTATGTCACCTTAGGCCACAGACATTAAAAAGACCATGTTCCCTCATTGCGCCGAGACATACTCAATCAAAGGAAAGCTTGTAGCGTATTACACGTTTTGCTTTTCTAGTCAAAGTATCCAAAGCCTCTTTCGAACATTCACATGTGTACAGAACAGATGTCTTATGCTAAATAATACACTTTGATCATATTTTGCGGATAATCCTTTATCACAGCTGCCAGAGTCTTTCTTTAAGTGTTCCATCTGAAACAGTGGTTGTGTTAATAACAGTAAAAACCTTTATTTTCACAGTTTCTTTGAGTGTCTGATGCACAAAACAGGTTATTCATCTATCGCTTTGATGATCAGTCATGATCAGGCCATGTCCTCGTTTTGATCAACGTATTTTTTAAACCTTGGAAGCACTTTTTCTATCAGCAGTGTCTTAGAGTATAAGTGGCTTGGAAAGATTGATGGAACATTGAGCTAATCTTCACTCTAATGTTAAGACAACTCTGAAACAGTTTCATGTGTTCTACTTTATTTGTTTCATATGGGGTATAGTAGTTGATTCAATCGCAATATGTGTTATTGATACTTTGTTGGGCGGTTGGGTAGCCTAGTGGTTAAAGCGCAAGCTCGTCACGTCGAAGACCAAGGTTTGATTCCTTACGTGAGTATAATGTGTGAAGCCACGCGCTAAACTAAACTCACTCACTCATTTTTGTGTTCGTAAAACGTCTACAAACTGGCATTAGTGGTTGGCATTACCGTAAACATCCGAAACAAATCAACAATGCGACATTTCGCAACAGATTTAGTGATTTGTTCTTGCAGTTATGATTTACTGGCTTCTTTGATGGGCATTTTAGAATTTGAGTTGATGGAGAATGATGACAAATTTGATGGATATACAACTTCTTTTATTCTGTGAAAGGCGACGTTTCGACATAGATTCTAATGTCGTTGTCAAGCAAGTGATGTTTGTGACTTGTGGTTTTTCCCTTTTTATTGAAACTGTTAAGGTATTCCAGACTAATTATTGTGTGGAGTTGATTACCTCCGTCTGATTACTGTACATAGTGAGGCTTCAAAGAGAACAGCTTTGTCAGCATTTGACACTTTTTGATAGGGCCATGGGACATGTGGCTTTCCAAATGTTGCAGTGTCTGACATTTCCAAGCACAGAGTACATACCATTACCACTGAAACACTAGCAACGAAGAAGGTATCAGTTCGTCGGGTTAGGAACACGAACGTCTGATACAAATAGAAAGGCACAGGGCACAATATGTTTAGTTACGATATCTGTTTAAAGCGGGGAGGTGGGGTAGCCTAGTGGTTAAAGCGTTCAACCGTCACGCTGAAACCCGGGTTCGAATCCCCACATGGGTACAATGTGTGAAGCCCATTTCCGGTGTCCCCCGCCGTGATATTGCTGGAATATTGCTAAATGCGGGGTAGAACTCACTCACTCACTGTTTAAAGCAGAAACAGGTAGGTTCTTGCAACGATTTGTGACAATAAATGAAATAGTCCAAAGAACTATCAAAACAGTGGAAACATTTGACATCACCACGACCCAAGAAGGCAAAGACTGTCGCAACCTGCTGGAAAGGTCATGCCAGCCATCTTGCAAAAGATCAGAGAATAAACGGAGTCTTTTTATCATGCACACATTTTGATGTATACGTAATTGTGTGATGCGATTGAGACAAGCTGAGACAAGCTAAATAAGAATGGCTCCCACCAGGACGATGCGCCTGTCATTGTCATGGCGATTGCTTTGAATTCTTTCAATTCAGGACTTTGATCTGGCTCTGTCAGATTTCCATCTCTTCCCAGCCATGATAAAGCTCCAGACGGATCCCAGTTCAAAACGAGAGATGACGTCATGGAAGCAGTAGAGGCTTTTCTTGACAGGCACGGGAACGACTTCTACGGAACTGGGATGATCTGTGTCAGCGTGAATGAGCATTATGTTGAACATTTCTTTGGTTCAAGTTTTTCTCTGTGAGGCTAGGGTGGTAGAGCTGCCTTGTGGTTAATGGTAGAGGCCCATTTCTGATGTTCTCAGCCGTAATATTGCTGGAATATTGCTAAAAGCGGCTTAAAACAATACCCACTCACTGTGTGAGGCTCAGAACCTATCAATCACACTTCGTATCTAGACTCAACTCAGAGATTGATTGATTAATTGAGTTTAGCAATATTCCAGCAATATCTTCGGCGTGACTAGCGAACGCTTTAACCAGGAAGAGACAACCGAAGTCGAGAATGATCACTCTGCACTGGGGGCTATTGGGTAGCCTAGTGGTTAAGGCGTTCGCTCATCAGGCCGAAGACCCGGGTTCGATTCCCCACATGGGTACATTGTGTGAAGCCCATTTCTGGTGTCCCCCGCCGTGATATTGCTGGAATATTGCTAAAAGCGGTGTCAAACTAAACTCACTCACTCACTCTGCACTGGTTCTTTAGTATCTTACACGTGAAGGTCCGGGTTAGAATGATCGACTAACGGGATCGGTTGGTCAGGCCCGCTGGCTTGGTTGACACATTTCATCGGTTCCCAATTGCGCAGATCGATGCTCATGATGTTGATCACTGGATTGTCTGGTCCAGACTCGATTATTTACAGACCGCCGCCATTCTGCTGGAATATTGCTTAGTGCGGCGTAAAACTAAACTCACTCACTCACTCTTTTGTATCTGATTTGTGTCTTTTCGCTGCGCATTAACTTCAGGAAAGTGAAGCTCCAGTACAGCTCCAGTACAGCAGTCTGATCGCAGTCAGATCTGGAACACGCCATCGAGGAATCATGTCTGATCCGTCACCCCTTCCGTCGGCATGACGTCAAGCATGGGGCCATTCTCCCCTGAAATCCATACGCATGCCAGCATTACCATATATTCAACATGCGTAAATAATTGCTCCCATCACGGCACAGTTCAAGTCGGTGATGTCAGTGCAGGAACTCGTTGATAATTACGGTTTTTCCAGGTATAATTCAGGAAAGAAGGATTTGTCACAAAATTCAGAATCCTTATATCAACTAGATAGTATCAAGCATGACATGTTTACGTTCATCTGTTTCAATGGCTTTCATTAATCATAATAACTGTATCGTATAGTGTGTGGACATGAAAACAGCATATGTAATACAGTCAATGTTGCAGAGGCTATAACGTTCGTATCCCTCTTACATGGGTACAATGTGTGAAGCCCATTTCTGATATCCCCTGCCGTGATATTGCTGGCAAGCTAAAAGCGGCGTTAAACCATACTCACTTACAGGCAGTGTTAGAAAAAAAAGAAACGCTTGTCCGTAGGCCCGTGGCACGTATATCTTGTGTTGGATTTGTGGTTTCCAATTTGTATGGGTCCGCATATCCTGTAGTAAATTTAAGTGGCACATCACGTTTGGCTCCAAATTAAAAAGCGTTAAGTAACACATTATCACCATTTTGTTTTGATTTTCCGTGTAAAGTAACAGTAGTACTATTGCAGAAACAGCCAAAAGGGCGGGAAGCACGTGCAATTGTGACGTCACATCAGCATAGCCAATCGATTTATGGATACGGAACATGAGACAATGAAATTCACCTCTCACATCAAGTCCATTACTTTGAAACTTTATGATGTTTTTAAAGGCGAAAGTGAAATGGGTTGCCTGGAATATGTCCTGGGTAAATTTGTTAAGCGCACTGCATGTGCAATTGGGTTGTCTGAAAGACAACTCAAACATTTCTTGAGAGAACGTGCAACCGAGTCAGGCACAACTGAGGGGGTCGTATCGCAATCTCCACTTTTGAAGGTTGACAAACTTTACTGTTTTCAGAAAGAGTTAGTAAGAAATGCTATCAGAAGACTATAGCAAAAAAGGAATTCCTTTCCTTCCTTGGCAAAAACGCCATTGATACAGGGCATTCGTTGCCCATATCCAAATATCAGTTATGGAAACTTTTGCATAAATTTGGGTTTCGTTACAAAAAGTTAAGAGAAGAAAACAGGCGGGTGCTGTGTGAAAGAGCTGACATCGTGCGATTACGCAACACATACTTACACACTATCAGACAAAAACGCCAAGAAGGATTGGAACCAGTGTTTTGTGATGAAACATGGGTGAACGCCAGCCACACTTCAAGCACACTATGGGTAGATATCTCCTCTACAGAACCATGTAACACGAAAATGCCATTGGGCAGAGGTGAGCGACTCACTGTGTTACACGCAGGTTGTAGAAGTGTGGGGTTTCTGCTTGGTTGTTCACTCGTGTTCAAGACGAAATGCATAGACAACAGATTACCACACTGAAATGAATGGGGCAGTTTTCTTCAATTGGGCGAAAGACAGCTGGTGCCAGCACTTCCTCAGAAATGTTTAATTGTTATGGACAACGCACCATATCATGGCGTGCAGGATCCAGATGCAAAAGCTCCAACATCCAACAGCAGGAAAAGTGATATGGTAGCATGGCTAGAAAAAATAAAGATATTCCGTTTCCATCAAAAGCAACTAAACCTGTATGATATAATAAAGCGCAACAAAACATCACCACTCTATAAGGTAGATCAACATCTCAAAGCTCATGGCCATGACACTTTACGTTTACTGCCATACCAGTGCGATCTCATTTCAACAGCACTTATCTGGGGTATCATAAAATCTGATGTGGGTCGCGACAATACCACGTTCAAACTTTCGGACGTTCAAATCGAAGTACACATCGCCATCAGTAAAGTAACACCAGCAATCTGGCAAAACTGTGTACAGAAAGTTGAAAATGAAATAGAGAATCAGTTCTTGATAAAAAGTGGCTTAGATTATGCCACCATTCAACCAGTCATCATAAGTGTACAATCTGAGAGTAATGAAAGTAAATGCGGAATTTCCGCAGATTCCAGTCCGGAAGAGTTTTGAAACAACCCAAAACGTTGGCATACTAAGCTGCACGTGCTTCCCGCCCTTAAGGTTGTTCCTGCAACAGTACTACTGTTACTTTACCCTCGTAAAACTTCATCAAAACAAAATGATGATAGTTTGTTAAGTTGGAGTTTGTGATTGTGATTCATCGGTATCATTTTGACCCAAACAGGCTGTAGTTGTGACATGGAGTGGACCGGATCTGGATATTTCTCGTATCCCTGCGTCTGATAACGGTTCCATAGTTAATATGTAATGGTGCTTGGCGTTAGGTGAAGAAATCTTGCTTATCCCGACGCCGATTTGTTTTGTTGCGTTGAGGTTTTGTCAGTCGTGTCGCATTTTCACTTTTCACTTGGTGTACAATTGTGATGAAAGAAAAATGAAAACCCATCGTTTTCATTGTCCAACAAATCGTGATGCACGTTCATTTTATGCAGGTGTGTTTGGCTGCCACGCTCCCACCTGGTTGCGTTCAGCATTTCCCCCACTTTTTGGGGTATTTTTCCGTACTTTTTTCTATTTTGTTTCAATACAGATTCTTGTACCGTTGGTAAGGAGTACACGTACCTGCATCGAAATGTCGATTTATGAAATAAACGAAGTTGCTGCCCATAAAGTTTGTCGAGATTGTACTTTTTTCTACCCGAACAAATCACCCCAGAAACATGCAGACATGTGACATTCACATATGGTATTCACATATGGTATTCATTTTGTATGAATATAAACAAAACTCCCTCATATATTTCCAAATTAAAGTGTATGTTTTTTTTTTTGGCAGACTATATAGTTAGATGACTCTCAACTTTTGTCAAAACATATACATATCTTTTCACTTTTGGTTTGACAACTCTTCCCAAATTCATAAAAGCTGGATACTGTAATATCGGAGTGGAGGTATATGTACCAAATCCACTCCGGTGTTACAAATGCCAAAAATTGCACAGGTAAGTCAGTGTGCTCACGCTGCAGTGGGGCTCATGAAAGCACTGAATGTACTAATGACATGAAGTGTGCCAACTGCAGTGGTGGGCATCTGGCATCATCGAAAACTTGTCCAAAATTTGAGTATGAGTGCAATAATAATATTTCATACTTTGAAGCAAATGAATTGGTTCAGGCTCAGTCAAGACCAGCAACAGGTCTTACCTATTCTGCTACAGTATCTTCTCCTGTTCCCTCTACTGTCAAAAAAGCTGCATCCATTTCAACATCTTGTCAGACTGACATATCTTGGGTGAATGACGCTCAGATAACCTTAGATGACACGACTCAATCATCACAAGATTGTCAGCGCTCATCAGCCTCCCAGACTGAGGAGAACCAACTAGGACAGATATCAGATATTGATTTAACTCCAGATACTCAGAGCGTTGTTAAACTCTCAAATAAAGAAAAGAAAACGTTGAGAAGAAAGACAAGAGCCCTTCAACATTTAGAAGAGCCTTCTCCTTTAACACCTTCTGCGGCGGTTCAAAATCTGTTCGAACCGCTTGACATGGAGATCACTCCTTCACAAACAGGCTGTAGGAGTGGCGCTGCCGCGCGCTCACAATCTCCAGTGGAAGCTCCCAAAGCAGTTTTATGAAAATAATACAATGGAATTGCAGAGGCCTCAGGAACAATTTTAACGACCTACAATTATTGTCACAAGATTTTACACCGTCAGCTTTTAGTCTACAAGGGACATACCTAAAAAAGTACAGATCGATTTGAATTGCGTCGGTACAATTCGTTTCATTCATTCTCACCTCCAGGTGATAAGGCCACTGGTGGTGCTTCTATTCTCGTGAGGCAGGGTGTTATCCATAGCCCGGTTCCTCTTAAACCAATCTTCAGGCTGTTGCTGTCCGTCTCACTTTACAGATAACCTTTACACTTTGCTCTTTGTATATTTCTCCTTCTTCAGTTCTTCAGCAGTCCGATCTTCAGGATCTATTTGACCAGCTCCGGAAACCCTGTATCATCCATGGGTGATCTTAATGGACATAACCCTCTGCGGGGAAGTTCCGCAACTAACACTAAAGGTAAACTCCTTGAGGATTTCATTTCAAATAATAATTTATGCATATTTAATGATGGATCAGCCACATATTTGCATCCTGGTACAGGAACATATTCTGCACTTGATCTGTCACTAACAGATCCAAACATTTATAACGAATTTGAATGGTCGGTCCACGACGACCTGTGTGGAAGTGACCATTTACCCACAATACTTTCAGCTATAAACCCTAATGATGAGCCTCCTACAACAAAGCGGAATGTTACAAAGGCCAACTGGCCTTTATTTCAGACTCTTTGTTCTGACCGATTGAAATCTGACTGTTTTGTCAATGTTATGGATCCTATTCAGTTGTTCTCGGACAAGCTAAATATAATAGCTGATGAAACTATTCCTAAGTCCTCTGCGACACCACACATTCGTAAACCATGGTTTACTGATGACTGCAAACAGGCCAGGAAGTGTAGGAAGAAGGCAGAGAAATACTTTCGCCGGCATCCTACAGTTCACAATTTAAATAATGTTAAAATGACTAGTGCCAAGGCTCGACGTGCTTTCAAACAGACTAAGCGTCAGTCTTGGCGAAATTATGTTTCCAAGATAAACTCACGGACACCGATTTGAAAGGTGTGGAACATGATACAAAGGATAAAAGGTAAAGGTTCCAAATCTACTGTTCATCATCTGAAGGATGGTGATAATTTGTTAACTGATCAGACTGACATTGCCAATAAACTTGGTGAAATTCTCGCCAAACATTCGTCTTCATCCAATAATGTCCCTGAGTTTCAGAAACATCAGAAACAACAGGAGAAGAAAAGAATAAATTTTACTTCAGACAATGGAGAAGACCACAATGAATTATTTTCAATGCATGAGTTACGTACTGCCCTTGAGCAAGCTCAGCAACAGGGGCTGATAATATACACTATCAGCTCTTGAAGCATTTACCTGAATCATATTTGGAAACACTTCTAAATATTTTTGATACAATATGGACTTCAGGGAATTTCCCAACTTCGTGGCGTAAAGCCATAGTAGTCCCTATACCAAAGCCTGGCAGGGATCATACTGATCCGTCTAATTACAGACCAATCTCTTTAACGAGTTGCGTCTGTAAAACCATGGAACGAATAGTGAATAATAGATTAACATGGTATCTTGAAACCAATAATCTCATAACAAATATTCAATGTGGTTTCAGGAAAAATCGTAGTACCATTGATCATTTGGTACGTTTAGAATCCTTTGTCAAAAATGCAATAGTAAATAAACAACATGCAGTATCGCTATTCTTTGATCTCGAGAAAGCATACGATACCACCTGGAAGCATGGCATTTTAAAGGATTTACATGATTTTGGTTTAAGGGGTCGTTTACCTCTTTTTATATCACAGTTTTTAACAGACAGGCAATTTCAAGTCCGGTTCTACCCTGTCTGACCATTATAATCAGGATCAGGGTGTCCCACAAGTCAGTATTTTGTCTGTAACATTGTTTAGTATTAGGATCAACAGTTTATCAAAGGTTTTAAACGATTCAATTGATGGATCACTTTTTGTGGATGATTTTAACATTTCTTGTCGCGGTAAGAATATGCATACTACTGAACGGCAACTACAGTTGTGTTTAAACAAAATAAATAAATGATGTCTTGAAAACGGCTTTAAATTTTCTAAATCCAAAACTAATTGCATACATTTCTGCCGTAAGTATAAATCACATAAAGACCCAGAACTGTTTTTAAATGACACTCCCATCAAGGTTGTAAAAGAGGCCAAGTTCTTGGGTCTGATTTTCGACTCCCATTTAACCTTTCTTCCGCATATTAAATCCCTAAAAACTAAATGCATGAAGGCACTCGATTTATTGAAAGTCGTTTCTAATTCAAAGTGGGGAGAGGACCAAACTACCCTCCTACACATATATAGATCACTGGTCCGCTCGAAGCTTGATTATGGCTCCATCGTATATGGTGGAGCCTGTAAAAGCAACCTAAAACTATTAGATTCTGTCCACCACCAAGGTCTGAGACTTTGTCTTGGGTCATTCAGAACATCTCCTGTTGACAGTCTCTACGTCGAGGCAGATGAACCATCTCTTACCCAACGCCGTATAAAACTATCATTACAATATATTACCAAACTATATTCTAACGAGTCTAATCCTGCATTTCACTGCATCTTTAATTATCTTTATGAGGATTTGTACAACAAGAAATCTTCTCTTGTTCCGCCTCTTGGGCTCAGGATTAAGCCATTTATTACTGCTGCCGGCATTGAGCTGGAAAATATATCACTCACTAAATTTAAAAATCAGAAACTAATGACTTACTATATAAACAAGAATATAATCAATTAAAAAGAAAGTAAATATAATACATATAAATATTTATTTACAGATGGGTCCAAGGATGGTGGCGCGGTTGCTTGTGCCACTGTCATTGGGTCCAAAACAATATCTTCCAGATTACCCAATGACAGTTCAATTTTCACAGCAGAAGCAAACGCGATACTAACAGCTCTTAAATATGTAAATAGACACCCTAAATATAAACAATATATAATATTTTCAGACTCTCTTTCTTGCCTTCAGGCGATTAAAATATTTCTTGTAAACATCCACTTTTAAAAGAAATTATAGAAATATATAATGATCTTGCAACTGGCCAATACGACCTCGTCCTCTGTTGGTTACCCTGCCACGTTGGTATTTCTGGGAAGACAATGGCCGATTTTGTTGCAAAGGCAGCACTCAACAAATCTGTGACACCACTTCTTATTCCATACTCTGATAACAAAGCTAGTATTAGAACTTACATCAGCGATCTGATGCAGAAGAATTGGGACACCCAAGTAGGTATTAATAAATTACATGAAATAAAACCCTATATTGGTTACACTTACTTGGGTTGTCAGTCCAGATTTGAAGAGGTCATCATACGACGATGTCGTATTGGCCACACAAGATATACGCATGAGTACCTATTAAAAGGTGAGGATCCTCCGTTTTGTATCCCTTGTGATGAACGAATCACGGTCAAGCATGTCTTGCTTGACTGTGTTGAGTACTCCATCACAAGGGATAAATATTTTAAATCCCGAACTATGAAGGATCTTTTTACTAATATAAGTCCTCATTTAATCATTGCTTTTTTAAAAGAATTAAATTTGTTAACAGATTTGTAAATAGCTAAATATTTTATGATTGGAAGTTTGAATTAGTAACACAGATTGTTAGTGGCTGTATCCTCGAGGGGGGTTAAAGTACTGTAAAATTATTGTCCTTCTGAGAGGGTACGTAAGTCCCAAAACATTCAAAGTAAATTTCAACTTTCCGTTTTTTAATCGTAGAATATGTGTAATTTTAATGTATGGCTAGATATATCTCAATTGCTAACAGCTGAGGGGATGATGTAAATCCAGCTAGGGCCCATGCAGGAAGCAAATGTACTGTAAGTCCCCATGGTCCCTAGTGTGGTGATCTACCTTCAGTTGTTGGCAATCTATAGCCTGTTTTTATATTGTATTGTCATTTATAGTTCCAATATTTTAGATTTAATTGCTGGTTTTAAATGGATATCTTTGATACACTAGTAGTTTTACTGTTCTTCGTCAACAGGTTTTTTAATGTCCTACTTTATTGATCTATAATATAATTATAAACTGTTCTCGTCACGATATGGCTGAAATATTGCCGATGTGACGATAAATATTAACTCACTCACTCACTCACTCACTCTTACTCCAAGTCCTGTCTGAATAACAAAGACAAAGGATATCCATAACCATATTTAGGAACTGAACTTAAAACAGAACCTATTGCACAACTATTTTAGTCCTTTTCAAGTTGTTTTCACATAGCTGTTTCCTATTGCAGAAATTGACGTCATATATATACCTACTTCCTGGTTTCAGATTACTTATTTAATCAGACCAGTCTCTGTGTGTGCTACAGAAATGGACCAGACGTTGATCAGCTGATCATGTCGGCGTCTGGAATGTGTTTGTTACAAGATTGACATTTAAAACAAAAGTGTTTACTTCAAGATCTTTAGTTAGGGTTGAAAGTTGTTAGCACTTACTCACTCACTCATGGGAGGGGCGTTTGGGTAGCCCCCTGAGAGGGTACATAAGTCCCAAAACTTTCAAAGTAAACTTTAAACTTTTAAACTATGTATTTTTGTTATTTTAAAGTATGGCTAATTTTTCCAACAATCTCCAGAAGCTGAAGGGATGGTGTAAATCCAACTAGGGTCCATGCAGGTAGCAAAAGCACCATGGTCCCTAGTATGCGGATCTACCTTCAGTTGTTGGCGATCTGTAGCCAGTGTTTTATATTGTATTGTCTTCTTTAATTAAAATGTTTTCGTTGTTTTCAATTATAGGATATTTATAGGATATGTATATAGCACACACATATCCACGCAACTAGTACATGCTCAAGGCGAAATAGTTTTACATGCTATTTTATATTCATATCTGTGATACTCTAGTATTTTACTGTGCATCGTCGGCAGGTTTTCCTCTTCAAAATGTTTTTTGTATAAATTGTTTTCGTCACGATATGGCTGAGACATTGCCGATGTGACGTTAAATATTAACTCACTCAGTCACGGTTAGATAGCCTAGTGGATTTCGCTCGTCAAGCTGAAGACCTGGGTTCGATTCGCCACATGGGTACAATGTGTGAAGTCCATTTCTGGTGTCCCCCGCTGTGATATTGCTAGAATATTGCTAAAAGCGGCGTAAAACTGAACTCACTCACTGTTCATAGGAAGTATGCAGCTATATTGAAAATTTTCCTCCCTTAGGAGAATGCCCTTAATTGTTTCTGCCGTTGCCTTCGCAGATGCGAGTATAATAATGTTTGACATTGGCGTGATAAATATGAGCCTACTGACATGAGTTTGACTTCTAGATAAATGTTTAGCAATTACATGCAAATACAAATATTTTCAGCCATACGTTTTAGACATTTTCAGCAACACAGTCAAGTTAAAGACTGTCACCACAGTGACTGCCCACCAATACCAATCCTTGATTAAAAGAAACACTGGTCTTTATTCTCGTGACGGAACCTTCGCTATAGCATTGACGAAATTGTTCAAACCCTCCGTTGGTTATCATAGTAAACAAATGTTTGCCTTGCAGAGGCCGCCATTATGCAGTCATGGCCCTGGTTAGTGCACCCCCGTGAAGGTTCAGTAACCCATGCTTGTCGTAAGAGGCGACATACGGGATCGGGTGGTCAGGCTCGCTGACTTGGTTGACACATGTCATCGTATTCCAATTGCGTAGATCGATGTTCATGCTGTTGATCACTGGATTGACTGGTCCAGACTCGATTATTTACAGACCGCTGCAATATAGCTGGAATATTGCTGAGAACGTTGTTAAACAACAAACAAATAGTGTAGTGTTCGGGACAGCGAAATCAGGGAACTAGACAGAACATTTTGTGACTGCGTTTACATAGAAACAACAACAACAACAAAAATGTTCGGGTTCATATCAAAAGTCCATTCGTTTAGTAAAATGTTATGATGCATTCCCTTTGCAATACCCAACCTATACCTTTAGGCATACGTTCTGGGTTATTAATGCATTCAGTATGGGTTCTTTAAATATTACAGGGCCACCAAGGTGAAACCGGAAACGCCTTAAATATTTCGTGTCTTGAATCTCCAAGTTTCACTTCTCATCCTGCTTGCTCGAAATCTGTGAACCAATCATCGAAAAAGCAATATGGGATATCCATCGAAAGTTCCAGATTTTATTCACTCGAAATCAGATACCATCATAAATCCAGATGGCACCGCTCCCAGTGCAGATTGACTGAAATGTCCGGATATAATAATCATGGTTTTGAAGTCATTGCCCACTGTATCACGTCTCAAACAATTCCATCCATAAAAGGAATATCCATAGAAACGTGGATCCGGAAACACGAGATTACATGAATCAAAATACAGTGAAGGAATGTTGGTTTTAGATATTTTATATATAAGGCAACAAGCATAAAAACGTCCAACACATACACACTTAGAGACGTTATACGAAAGCAAAACGTGGACCTCCTTCTGCGTTGTACGTTGAAATGTTTATTGTCAATGCCTGGATGTCATCTGATGTATTGCTCTGACATGTGTCCTCGTCGTGTTGGTGATCGTCCTTGCTGGACCACTGGTCCTTTGTATAACGGGCATATTATTTTCCTGTCAGATAGGTCCACAAAAACACTCGACAAACGTGAGCTAACAAACCTGTTGGTTGATATACCTGTAGTATATACAGTTGATATCACATTCCTCCACATGCATCGTTCTGAACTAACAAACCTGTTGGTAGATATATCCTTAGTATATACAGTATATATCACACTTCATCGCTCTGAACTATCAAACCGGTTCGGAGATCTCCTAGAACGTACATACACCTAATCTTACACTCCCTCCACAATCGTTGGTCTGAACTTACAAACCAGTTCGGAGATCTCCTAGAACGTACATACACCTAATCTTACACTCCCTCCACAATCGTTGTTCTGAACTAACAAACTGGTTCGGAGATATCTCAGAACGTATATACACCTAATCTTACACTCCCTCCACAATCGTTGGTCTGAACTAACAAACCAGTTCGGAGATCTCCTCGAACGTACATACACCTAATCTTACACTCCCTCCACAATCGTTGTTCTGAACTAACAAACCGGTTCGGAGATCTCCTAGAACGTACATACACCTAATCTTACACTCCCTCCACAATCGTTGTTCTGAACTAACAAACCAGTTCGGAGATATCTCAGAAAGTATATACACTAAATATTGAACTTCCTCCACACTCGTCGTTCTGAACTAACAAACCGGTTCGGAGATATCTCAGAACGTATATACACCTAATCTTACACTCCCTCCACAATCGTTGGTCTGAACTTACAAACCAGTTCGGAGATCTCCTAGAACGTACATACACCTAATCTTACACTCCCTCCACAATCGTTGTTCTGAACTAACAAACTGGTTCGGAGATATCTCAGAACGTATATACACCTAATCTTACACTCCCTCCACAATCGTTGGTCTGAACTAACAAACCAGTTCGGAGATCTCCTCGAACGTACATACACCTAATCTTACACTCCCTCCACAATCGTTGTTCTGAACTAACAAACCGGTTCGGAGATCTCCTAGAACGTACATACACCTAATCTTACACTCCCTCCACAATCGTTGTTCTGAACTAACAAACCAGTTCGGAGATATCTCAGAAAGTATATACACTAAATATTGAACTTCCTCCACACTCGTCGTTCTGAACTAACAAACCGGTTCGGAGATATCTCAGAACGTATATACACCTAATCTTACACTCCCTCCACAATCGTTGGTCTGAACTTACAAACCAGTTCGGAGATCTCCTAGAACGTACATACACCTAATCTTACACTCCCTCCACAATCGTTGTTCTGAACTAACAAACTGGTTCGGAGATATCTCAGAACGTATATACACCTAATCTTACACTCCCTCCACAATCGTTGGTCTGAACTAACAAACCAGTTCGGAGATCTCCTCGAACGTACATACACCTAATCTTACACTCCCTCCACAATCGTTGTTCTGAACTAACAAACCGGTTCGGAGATCTCCTAGAACGTACATACACCTAATCTTACACTCCCTCCACAATCGTTGTTCTGAACTAACAAACCAGTTCGGAGATATCTCAGAAAGTATATACACTAAATATTGAACTTCCTCCACACTCGTCGTTCTGAAATAACAAACCAGTTCGGAGATATCTCAGAAAGTATATACACTAAATATTGAACTTCCTCCACACTCGTCGTTCTGAAATAACAAACCTGTTCGGAGATATCTCAGAAAGTATATACACTAAATATTGAATTTCCTCCACATTCGTCGTTCTGAAATAACAAACCTGTTCGGAGATATCTCAGAACATATACACACCAAATACTGCACTCCATCCACTCTCATCGCTCTGAACTAACAAAACAATCGGTAGATGCACCAGCATGTGTAATATCATATTTCTTCCGCTCTCATCGATTAATATAAAGAACGCCCTTCTCATTTAAAATGTCCTGAACCAGCTAACAGCTGCAGGCTGGTAGATATTTAAGAACGTATAAGGAGCTCATTTAAATTGTCCTTCAAACTAATCGTAACTCGTCGTAATAAACTGCTGACTGACTGACTGACTATGGTTTTACGCCGTTTTTAGCAATATTGCAGCAATTTGACGGCGGGTAACACCAGAAATGGGCTTCACAAATTGTACCCATGTGGGGAATCGAACCCGGGCCTTCTGCATGACGAGCGAACGCTTTAACCATTAGGCTACCCCATCGCCCCTGTAATAAACTAAAAAGCTGTTGGTAGATAAATCAGTACAAATGAACAGCTTTCCTTTCCATCCACATTCATCGTCCTAAACGCACGCACCAGTTGAAGATATCCCAGTTAGTATGAAGAGCTCTTATAAATGGTCATTCACACTCAATTTCTGGAACTAACAAATCAGTTGGTAGCTATACAACAACGTATAAAGACTTAGAGATAGTACCTTCAGACCCGTCAGTAAATATTCTAGTGCGTATGAGCAGCCTATATTACAATTCCACCACATTCACTGTTCTGAATTAACCAACCCGTTGGTAGATATCAGTACGTATAAACATCTTGTATCACATTTCCTCCACAATCATTGGTGTGAAGTAACCAGCCAATGGGTATATATCCCAGAATGTATGCACATCCAATATTACAGTACGTATATACACCCAATGAAATAATTCATCCAAACTCATCGTTCTCAACTAACTAACCAATTGGCAGATATACAGTGCACGTGACATATGATAACACATTTCTTGCACTCAAAAAACCCAACAACACTGAAATATTTAAGTTGTCCATTGTGCTCGCGGCGAGTACATCTAGCACGTTTCAGGACAGTTCTGTAACCTGAAATCATCTTTTCTACGATCTTTTCAAAATACGTTCCTCCATCGCCGTACTTGCGATCCTACATTGTCGTAGTAAAGAGTGTCGGTTTTTGTGAATTAATGACGAAACCTTAGTGGGAGTAGAGTCTATATGACTTCGGTGAGTTATAAATATCCACAGAAGTCGAATAAGCCCAACTTACTGCATGAGTGAATTAGAAAGTTTAGTTTTAAAACTAAATGGCAGCGGTCTGTAAATAATCGACCAGGCAATCCCGTGATCAACAGCATGAGCATCGTTCTACGCAAATGGGATATGATGACATGCGTCGACCAATCCAGTTAGTCGCCTCTTACGACAAGCATGGGTTGCTGAAGATTAATTATAACCCGGATCTTCACGGGTCCTGACTGCATGAAGTTAAATTTGCATATAGATGTACATTCTTCAGAAGAAATATTGCCATTTGGGTAATGCCACATCAGTGTCCATTGGCAGAGCACTCTCTGGTCATGCAGGAAAAGGGACATGGCTTGATTCGGACCGAGGATACATATAAAGAATACAGAACAAAGCGGCGGTTTGTACATGCCAACACAGAATATTCAAACTTGAAAAGAACTGAAGGGCGGAAAACCTCACGAACCCACTAACGATCCAATTCCTGAACCAGCAGTATAGTCTTGGAAGCGAAGGCCTCTCTGCTTAACACTCTAACGATCCAGTTCCTGAATCAGCAACATGGTTTTGAAGGCGGAGGTCTCTCTGTTTAACACTCCTCAACCAGAAATATGATCTTAAAGCCGAGGTCTCTCTGCTTAAGACACTACCAATACGGTTCCTGAACCAGCAACATAGTCTTAAAGGCGGAAGTCCCTCTGCCAAACACACTACCAATCCAGTTCCTGAACCAGCGACATAGTCATGAAGGCGGAAGTCCTTCTGCAAAACACACTACTAATCCAGTTCCTGAACCAGTGACATAGTCTTAAAGGCGGAAGTCCCTCTGCCAAACACACTACCAATCCAGTTCCTGAATCAGCGACATAGTTTTGAAGGCGGAAGTCCTTCTGCCAAACACACTACTAATCCAGTTCCTGAACCAGTGACATAGTCTTAAAGGCGGAAGTCCCTCTGCCAAACACACTACCAATCCAGCAACTGAACCCGTGACATAGTCATGAAGGCCGAGGTATCCCTGCCAAACATACTACCAATCCAGTTCCTGAACCAGCGACATAGTCATGAAGGCCGAGGTATCTCTGCCAAACACACTACCGATACAGTAACTGAACCAGTGACATAGTCTTGAAGGCGGAAGTCCCTCTGCCAAACACACTACCAATCCAGTTCCTGAACCAGCGACAAGGTCTTGAAGGCGGAGGTATCCCTGCCTAACACACTAACGGTCCAGTTCCTGAACCAGCAACATAGTCTTGAAGGCCGAGGTCTCTTTGCCAAACGCATTACCGATCCAGTAACTAAACCAGCAATATGGTGTTAGAGGCGAAGGTCTCTTTGCCAAACACACCAATGATCCAGTTCCTGAACCAGCAATGCAGCAATATGGTCTTATTGGCGGAGTTTTCTACACACTTGTAGGGTCACGTTAACCTTTCCAAAGTCGGAGAATGCTCACGATTATGAAGTTTGTCCATATGGCTTTTCTCGGTACCAGCTATGTAAAACCTAAATGTCACAAAGGTCACTTATTCTGTGGGTAGAACCTTGTTAAAGGGAGGCCTCTGTCGGAATTCATAGAAGATCAAGACCAATATCATATCACATGTCGAGATGCGTTCGTATAAATCTAAAAAAATAATCTCAATTCAAACTCTCACAAATATGTTCCGCCACATGGAGTACTGTGGAGAAAAGTTTGTACCCATATATACGGAATCGAACCTGGGGATTCGGCGTGACGAAAAATGTTTTTCCCATAAGGCTATTTCAACACCCGTTTTCAGTCGATGTCAGTGTTGTTCCACCTGTCCAAATCTTTATTGGGTCTTTAAGAAAATGTTTCACAACTGGGTCGATGTTTAGATGAGACAACTGTTTCGAAGCGAACCAAAGCAGCGAACCGGTTAACAAATCCAGTTGTGGAACTTGTTGACAGGATACTTCAGGAATAAAAACCAGTTTGCGAACTGGAATAACCGGAAGTTGACGTGTCGCTTGTGTCCACGCTGGTTGTCCTTCCGACAGATGGCTTGGTATTTTCTTGGCGGACGATCGTATCAGCTGATTTCGTCTGCGATGAGTGAATCGTCTCCTGTTTAGGGACACTTTCCAGTGCGAGGTATTCCTGTACGATAAAAGAAAAACTGTCAGCATGGACCAAATTTTACATCTGGAACGTAATCATCATCTGAAGCGGCGGGGTAGCCTAGTGGTTAAAGCGTTCGCTCATCACGCCGAAGACACGGGTTCGATTCCCCACATGGGCTCAATGTGTTGAGCGCACTTCTGGTGTCCCCCGCCGTGATATTACTGAAATATTTCCAAGAACAGCGTAAAACCTTACTTCAAAAATGGCTACAATCTGAGAAGCACATTTCTGGTTACCCCTGACGTGATATTGCTGGAATAGAGCTATATATACTCACTCAATCACTGACTCATCATTGGGTTGGGTATTTGCCACTATTGAACAGCGTTTAAGATAAATCATGGCGTGTGACTTAGTTGGAAGACACGCAACGTGATGAGGATGGACGGTTATAACTTCGGTGGAACTAATACCACTGATTTACATCAAACATAATGCTATAGTTTGGCATGAAATGCATGTGGACCCGGTTTTTTGTAAATATCTCTTCATCCAATGACCCAATCGATCTCAAACTGTGCAAGTGGATGTTTTGTCAGACAACATAATCACATTGTAAATCACCGATTTTATGCATTTGTATTAAAGAATCTGTCTATGTAACTGTCAACAGTAACTGGCAACAGATCCGAATCCTCTTAGACTTCAACACCGCCCAGCTTCTAACGACCAGCCTTGTTCTCTCTAAACTTGATTACTGCAACTCCCTCTATTACAACTTTCCTCAACAGCTCCTTTCACAACTCAAACGGATTCAGAATTCAGCCGCCCGTGTTGTTGCCCGTGCACCACGCTACCAAACTGTGACACCTATCCTCCAAACTCTTCACTGGCTTCCTGTATCAAGCAGAATTCAATACAAACTTCTTCTTCTTACACACAGTTGCATCTATGAAAACATGTTTTCTCAATATCTTAAAAGCCTCATTCATCTCCATGTTCCAAGCCGATTGCTCCGCTCGTCAAACTCCCTACTGCTTACACAGCCTCACGTCAAAACAGCCATGGGATCAAGAGCGTTCTCTGCTGCAGCCCCCTATCTCTGGAACATTCTACCACTCACCCTAAAAGAAATAGAATCTGCTGATGCTTTCAAAACTCATCTGTTCAAACTCTCTTTTCCATAGACATTGTCTACAATCTTTTCTCTTCATAGCGCCATTGAGCAATAACTTTTGGAAATAGGCGCTCTATAAATCAATTATTATTATTATTAAATAAACAGCAGAACGCAGACGGCTTGCAGAGGGAGGGAGCCAATGACCTGTAACAGCGGCAGTGGTGGGTCATAAAGGTCAACGTTCGTCAATGTAGGTCAGCTATGCACGTGACAGGTATGAAGAGGTGTCACAGGTCGTGAATAGGGTAAGGTGGGTGCCAACTGTTAACCATCATACGGAGTTTGTTTCTCTGTGTTGTTCAACATTAACCACAAAACCCATTAGTGAGAATTATTCTGTAGGTTAAAATCTTTAAATTTGTAATGTTAATGTCATATTTTGTTTATGCAGTACCTAAGTGGAAATGCATTTAAAGAACACAGAACGTATATTTACACTAAATCATTATTCGGACAACCTATGGTTAGAACTCAACAACAGTTAAAGCCCCGTTCCCTCGGACACAAGCGCACACAATCATGCACACTTATTGAAGAAAAGATAGAATGAAGACAAAAGTGTTATGTTTTGATGTCGTTCACATTCCAAATTAAGCAATGCATTTCTAATAGCTTTAAGCATATAGATAGTTAATATTTATATTTTCATGATAATTTTATGTGAAATGAGTGTTTCATGTTACACTATAAGTCGTTGGAATTAGTCAGTGCTGTCATTGTTAAAAGAAATTATATTTCTTTGAGCATTTCTGGCTGGATACTATTATTATCTGTAAATAATATAACAGAATTAAACTTCATCAAGTTCACTCAATTCTTCCACAGAGGAGTCATCAGTGTCCAGACGAATGACAACTGGATTAACTGTTTGCTCCTTCAAGCCATCTTTCTCCACCTTCTTGACATGCATGCCAGCGTGCAATGTCAATGTCACATATAGCAGTGTTGACAATGTGCTTGACATCATTCAACTTGATTGATTGATTTTTCCGGGCCACTGTACTTGTAAGGTCTCCCCAGATAAGTTCGATTGGGTTGAGATCACAGTGGTACGGTGGTAATCTCAAGACCTTATGGCCGTGTTGGCGTAGTATGTTGTCAATGTTATATGTGGGTGGAGGTTTGTTAGGTTTAATCAAAGAGTACAACTGTGGTTTAGTGGCCTTAATTGAAAATTGTATATTGTTATTTGTTAGCCATTGCTGCATATCTGACTTCTTTGTATTGGCACCTATTGTTTGGATCTCGAACACTGTGATAGGGAGCATTGTCCATGACAACAAGACTTTTGTAAGGCAGAGCTGGCAACAATTGTTCCTCAACATACTGTGTGAAAACCGTTGAGTTCATTTCTGTATGATAGTCCCTACCATCTGTGCTCTTTGACCGAAATACCAGATCACACCCAGGTAGGAATCCACGGTGGGAACCAGCATGAAGAATGATTAAACGTTCACCTTTGCCTGTTGGTATTTTCCTACCATCACTGGGATCAGTGGGTAGCCACTGTCTGGCAGCAGTATGGTTTGCATTGACCCAGGTCTCATCCAGATATATGGGTTCGAACCCATCCTCTCTTGCCTGCTTAATTTCTCTCAGATACACCTTATTTTCACAATATCAGATCTCTCACACATTTCAAGTTTCTGGTTTGCTACCTTCTTGTACTTGTATCCAAATTTGAGTAGTAGTTTGCTTAGCATAAACCTAGAAACATTAATGTCGTGATCCTCTGCGAGGATGTGTTTTAACTTTCTTGTGGACAGGTGTTCATTTCTAGCAAATAGCCGGCGAATGACATCTCTGATGACCCTGATGTCAAAAGAATCTAACTTTGGATGCCTACCTTTTTGTACAAGGTTTTGTTTATTGGTTGTTGGTTTATTTTTCACAATTTTTAGCACGATGTTCTTTTTCATGCCAAGAGCAAAAGTTGTACGTTTCATGTAATCCGACACGTTATAAATCGGTTTGCCTCGTTTGCTCTCTTTTTAAAAAAAATTCAACACATTTCTTATTAAACGTTTAGCATCATCTGAAGCAGCTTTCATGATGACAGCTAGAAGTAGTCAGTGTGAATGATCCAAACGGTCTATCACTGTGCAGTGCACAGGTAACTATCATGAACTGCACGTGCATTTACCTTTATGACCCAACACTGCCGCTGTTACAGGTCATTGGCTCCCTCCCTCTGCAAGCCGTCTGCGTTCTGCTGTTTATTTTGTTGACAGTTACATAGACAGATTCTTTAATACAAATGCATAAAATCGGTGATTTACAATGTGATTATGTTGTCTGACAAAACATCCACTTGCACAGTTTGAGATCGATTGGGTCATTGGATGAAGAGATATTTACAAAAAAACGGGTTCACATGCATTTCATGCCAAACTATAGCAAGTTGTTAAAATTATATTTCACGCCACTTACAACACGGAAGCACCATAATGAGAGAAGATCGGGAATCAAACCATAGGATCCTGATACGCCGAGGGGACGTAACTCGTTCAGCAAAATGCCGGACTATTGGTATACAACCTGGAGCTCTATCAATACTGTAATCTCACACGCAGCTACTTAGACAACTGGATACATTTCGCCATGGAAACATCATACCCGTGAAGAACAAGACGTACCCGTTCTGCAACTCCCAGAAGCAGCTGGTCGAGAATCTCTGTCAGTCTGTGGAATGGCGGCCTCTGTCTGGGATCTTCGTTCCAGCAAGCGCTTATAATTCCATACCTGAAGCAAACATTTTTCGCTGTTAAAACTACGTCCGTTTGCATACGAGTTTATGTTAAGAGACATTACCTTGACCATAGTTTGCTGGGATCGTTGGGATGTTAAAGTTGTAATACGATAATAAAGTTTAAATCATCATATTTAGCTACAATGTTCCCTGGTAGTTTGCCGCCATTCCTAAGATTCCAGGGAGAAATAAACCCAGACATGATGAACCCTGAATGTCTATCAAAGCCCATATATGATGCTTATCCATAAGGCTGCGGCGGGGACAAAATACCGTTGGCACTTACAGTTTATCAGGACAGTAAGGGAGCTGGGCCACGCGGTAGCCTGTACTTACAGTTTATAAGGACAGTTTGGGGGCTGGGCAACGCAGTAGACTGTACTTACAGTTTGTCAGGACAGTTAGGGGGCTGGGCCACGCGGTAGCCTGTACTTACAGTTTATAAGGACAGTTTGGGGGCTGGGCCACGCAGTAGACTGTACTTACAGTTTGTCAGGACAGTTAGGGGGCTGGGCCACGCGGTAGCCTGTACTTACAGTTTGTCAGGACAGTTAGGGGTCTTGGTCATGCGGTAGCCTGTACTTACAGTTTGTCAGGACAGTTAGGGGTCTGGGCCACGCGGTAGCCTGTACTTACAGTTTATCAGGACAGTAAGGGAGCTGGGCCACGCGGTAGCCTGTACTTACAGTTTGTCAGGACAGTTAGGGGTCTGGGCAGTTAGGGGCTGGGCCACGCGGTAGCCTGTACTTACAGTTTGTCAGGACAGTTGGGGGTCTGGGCCATGCGGTAGCCTGTACTTACAGTTTGTCAGGACAGTTAGGGGTCTGGGCCACGCGGTAGCCTGTACTTACAGTTTGTCAGGACAGTTGGGGGGCTGGGCCATGCGGTAGCCTGTCCTGTGGAGCTCCGACAGATGGTCAGCAGGCACTCCGGGGTAGGGGCTCCCTCCCAGGGTGGCGATCTCCCACAGGACGACGCCAAATGACCACACGTCGCTCTTGGTGCTGTACTGACCCCACAATAACGCCTCCGGACTGAGCCACTTGTAGGGGAGACGGCCCTGTGCAGAACAGAGGGAGGATGTTGACACTGAGTGCATCAGAGTGGAGTACGACGTGTTCCAGTCTTTCAGAGTAAATGAGTATGATATCACGCCCATGTTGAAAACATTATAGCAATATCACGGCAGGGGACACCAGAAATGGGCTTCACACGTTGTACCCATGTAGGGAATCGAACCCGTGGTCTTCAGCGTGACGAGCGAACACTTAAAGCACTGGGCTACTCCACTAGTATGTTCACTACAGTCTTATGTCATTATCACCATCATAATTGTCCTTACCTTAGATGCTCTGAAGTAGTAGCCATTTTCATACACGTCCCGAGTTAGCCCGAAATCAGAGATCTTTGCGATTGGTCCGGCTGCGATGAGTACATTCCGCGAGGCAAGATCCCGATGCACGCACTGTAGAAGAGAGTGAGTGAGTTAATGAGTTGGTGAGTTGAGTCTTAAGCAACTTTGACGTGACGAGGGTCTTTAACGTTTACAAGTTTTGGTGAAACTCAGTAACACGGTTGTGATCATCGGATCCTTGTCGGCTTGGGGGACGCAACTCTGCATAGCGAATTGTGGTGCTTTGTACACACTTTGTAAATATGCAAAATCAAGATAGTGATAATAATGTGTCCATTTATATAGCGCCAAACTCCACACCAGGTATGCTCATAGCGCTAACAATGAATAGCACAGCACATTATTACCCCGGATAACCCAAGCTGCCTGTTAGACGCTAGAAGGTTATAGTCACATTTCTTATCCCACCGGGTACCCGTTTTCTGCTGGGTGAACTGAGGCAGTTTTGAACAAACTCGCTTGCCTAGTGCAGGACAAAACATTATATAACAGAAAGTCTGTAGTGCTACAGAGAAGTCATAATGAATATAACATGCTTGTTTGGCTTCGTCGTAACCTTTTTCTCGTGTTTTCTCGTTTGTTGTTTAACGCCGCAGTCAGCATATTCCAGCTATATGGCGGCGGTCTGTAAATAATCGAGTCTGGACTAGACAATCCACAGATCAACATCTTGAGCATCGATCCACGCAATTGGGATACCTTCAAAACTTTTGATAATGCGCCTTAAAATACTTATACCTCAATTGAAGAGTCTTCAATTTATATATAAAAATACATGTATGTATGTATGTATGTATGTATGTATGTATGTATGTATGTATGTATGTATGTATGTATGTATGTATGTATGTATGTATGTATGTGATGTATGTATGTATGCATGTATATATATTGCTGTGTGAGTGCGTGTGTGTGTGCATGCGTGCGCATAAACATGATGCTTACTAATCTGGCATAGAGTCAATATTGTAAGTAGTATGTTTGTTTTGAAGAATTTATCAGCTAATACTTAAGACGTGTATACAAACTGGCGAGCTAGACTCTGTTCCGAGCTATAAATCAGATTTGACAAAAAGGAACAAGAAGCACTGTCAGTTATATCCTCTGTAATTATGATTTAAGTAAACAGACATCAATGATACAGAGCTATAATGTTCTGGCAGTGGATATATAGGACCCAGGAGGATAACAAGAGGATATATTGCCAGTTAACAGTCCGTAAACACAATGTGGTTCAAATAAAAGCCTCTCAGTTGGCAGTATTGATCTTGACGTTTTAATTAGTGTTTTGTGTCTACATGAGACATTGTCTGAGTAATTAAGGCTGTCACTAAGAGCTACACTGATATATCTGATAACGGTTGATTGAACAGACAGACTGGACTTTTGTGTGAGGCATGCTCTTCAGATAAACTTGTTGAGAACCCAAGAGTCCCCGTATCCACGTTTAAGTGAGTGAGTGTGTGAGTGTGAGTGAGTGAGTGAGTGAGTGAGTGAGTGAGTGAGTGAGTGAGTGAGTACTGCTTTACGCCGCTTTCATCAATATTCCAGCACTATCACGACCGGGGTTAATTAGTCCCCGTATCCACGCCTTGAGTGAGAGTGAGTGAGTGAGTGAGTGAGTGAGTGAGTGAGTGAGTGAGAGTGAGTGAGTGAGTGAGTGAGTGAGTGATATTCCAGCACTATCAGTGAGTGACCGCTTTCATCAATATTCCAGCACTATCACGACCGGGACATCTGACATGGGTTTCACACATTGTACCCATGTGGGGAATCGAACCCGGATCTTCGGCGTGACGAGCGAATGCTTTAACCACTAGGCTACCCCACTAGAACTGTAATTTTTACACTCTATAACATGGGTGAATCGGTTTTATTGTGACCCGACTGATTAGTTTGCTTCTTGTGTTTTTAGCAACTGGTTTGTCTGGTCCAAATTTGATTATTGACCTTTGTATGCGTCTGTGACCTTTGCGATCGGTCCGACAGGAAACGATAACCTTTACGCGAACACCATCTATCATCAGAATCAACGTGAACACCATTTATCATCAGTATCATCATGAAAACATACCGATGGTATTGAAAGCATTTTATAATGTTTTGTTTTTTTGTTTTTTTGTTGTTGTTTAAACCCGCACCAGAGCTAGCTTTGTAGAATCCCAATGGACATTCTCAAGACGGAAGACGCATAACGGGTGTTTATAGGTTCTCACAATAAATAGTGATTTTGGTTCGTTGGCTTGTTGTTTAACGTCGCACTCAGCAATATTCCAGCTACATGGCGACGGTCTGTTAATAATCAAGTCTGAACCAGACAATTCAGTGATCAACAGCATGAGCATCGATCTACGCAATTGGAATAAGATGTGTCAACCAAGTTAGCGAGCCCGACAACGCCTCTTAAGACAAGCGTGGGTTGCCGTAGACCATTTCTAACCAAGATCTTCACGGGTGTAATTTCTTATGTGAACTGACAAGTAGTTACCTTGAGGGATTCTAGATGTGCCATTCCTCTGGCGATCTGCCAAGCAAACAACATCAGCTCGGTCTCCTCCGTGATTTGGCGAGACTTCTCCTCGGCAATAGCGCCATCTGCACTCACACTAACGTAGTTCTCCAACTTGGCCGACTTCTCCTTCAGATATGACAATAAGTTGCCCATCTCAGCGTACTCCATAAGTATCGCCATTTGACCTTCAAATAACAAGAAATGGGATACTTTCTTTTTTAAGGTAGAACAAAACTAAGTTCACATAAATAGACCAGGATTGAAATATTGTGTCTTGACCAGTTCAACAAAATAAGAATCAGTTAAATCAAGAAAACCAAAAGGTTAAGGACACAACAGGAGGATCATATAAAGGATATTTCTTGTGATGATCGCGCAAAAACTGTTTCTGAAGCAAATTGAGGAACATTTACTCAATGCTTCTTAAAGTAAAGGGGCAATGGGATAGCCAAGTGGTTAAAGCGTTCGTTCGTTCAGAGCCGGGTTCGATTCTCCACACGGGTACAATGTGAAACCCGTTTCTTATGTTCCCCGCAGTGAAATTGCTTGAACATTGCTAAAAGCGGCGTAAAACCATACTCACTCATTCTGAAAGTAAATGTAAACTACCGGGCAAAAGAAGGTATGCACGTGAAAATTGGGTTTTGACCACACAGTATCTACATCACTGCAAACATTAGCTCCAAAACACAGCTATGATATCAAAAACACCTTCATCTTATATCCATTTCTTGTTTTTTTTAATCTTAGCCATCAACGAGTGGGTGGATGGTTTCTTTTACCAGGCAGTTTAAATATTTACACCATCGTAACGCATGGACATCGAACTATACTCGGTAACAAGGAAGTCATGGCGATTCATAGATTAGAAACTGAACATAATATAAAGCAAATAATTTCAAAATAATAGAGCCTGCTTACAGCATGGCAGTAAGGATATCACTTTTAATTAACAAGTTTGAAAATCATTGGAAAGGATGACAAGTGTAATTTGAGCCGGGTTTAAACATATTCTATAACAACCATTAAGACTGCACGATCCCACGAGACCAATGATGTTTGTGTGGTTGCCAAGGAGACGCATTTGGTCCAGTTCTGTCTTGAATGCTTGTCTTTCCTCGTCCGACGCGCTATCTACAAACAGATAAATTGATTAATTGATGTTATTCTATCTGTCCTGCTTGATGGATACATTATTTAATAAACAATCGGCGTGGTGGGGTAGCCTAGTGGGTAGCGTGTCATGCGTCCGTGATATTGCTGGAATAGTGCTAAAATGGGCGTAAACTCACACTCGCTCATAATCAATCTAAAGTTATAGGTTTTCTCAGTTCTACTTGAGCAAAATGTATACGAGTTCAGTTGCAGTGGTTTTTCAGTGTTGCGTCCCTTTGTCCTTTCAGGATCCGCTTATCATGGATTCGGCCATGAACTTGGTTTGCACCGAACCTTAAAAGGTCTATGACACTCACATGTATATACGTGTCGTTCTCTTATCACATACGCATACACGCACACATGTACGTTTTACGTTTTGTGTACCTGTAACCACTGTGAAATCCGACAGCGAGTTTATGATTAGCAATATTTTAATTGAACTACTTTAGGTTGTGTTTAATGATTTTCAGCGTGCATCAGATACTTCACCAACCAAGCATGTTGAAGCAGGTAGATGATGGAAAAGGACTTATCAAACTCTTCTACTGGTTAGTCTGAAGGGAAATATCTTTCTCTGACACGTAAATTACTGCAACTAATTACACAAATACCTCTACAATGATCAATACCATTGATCTAAATGCACCTTTTAGTATAGCACATAATTAAAGTGGGCGATATTGCTGGAATGGCTTAAGTGGAGATTGAGACAGGAATAAATACTGACACGAGTTGTATTATTGAGCCGTATACGTGATGGAAATGTCAAAACAGTTTCAAGTGTTATCAAATTGAAATACGATTCTTACATACCAATTAACCTTTCAAATCCACGTTTTCGGCCTTAACTGCCTTAATTGCTCAAACATGGAGGGTTTGCTTTATTGAATACTCTTTCTCCTTCTTTAACTTGCTTTTTCAGTGCAACTGTTTATTGAAGTCTGTTCAATATGTTGCACAGAAAATAAAATGTCTGTCTTCAGCTAGTTAATTCAGTAAGAGTATTTTATTAAGTGCATTGTCTCCTTGAAATGATTTCATACTCGTCAAGGTTATGGTGATTCACACTGTGTTGGATTACTATGATATATTAAGGTATCTGTTTTGCGCTTTGTTGTCCAAATAACCAAACGGTTGTTATACATTAGATTGACAGATGAAGACCATTGATCTTCAGCAACCCATGATCGAGCGGTCAAACTGGCTGACTTGGCTGATGCATGTGAGTGAGTTAAAATTGTCGCATCAGCATAATTTCAACCAAATAGCGATTGACGCATGTCGTATCCAAACTGCGTTGAGCGACGCTCATGGTGTCAACCACTTGATTGTCTGTTCAAAAACTCGATTAGATTCAGGCAATCATCACCTAGCTGGACAATTGCATTGTCCAACGTTAAACAAACAAACAAACAAACAAATAAAGGAACAAACATAAGTTAATGTATGTTTGTAAGAAACTGACCCTTGAGGCGTTTGATCGCTACACGCAATGGACGATTGTCTGTTATCCCGGTACCGTACGCGAAGCCCTCGTGCACGTTTCCAAATGCCCCTCTTCCAAGAAGACGTCCAATTTTTATCCGCTTTACGGTAATATGAGTCCATTCGGCATACCTCCCCTCGAAGGAGAAATATTTTCCATCTGGAAATCTACACTCGTCTGGCGAACCGTGTATTATCTTCACTCCCTTTTTCTGAAAGATAAAACACACCCTTCAGGAGAACATTGAGACGAAATCAGGAAACACGGAGTGCTGAAGTTTGGATAGCTGAAAAGTTAAGTCTTGACATTACTTCTCACCAACGCTTATTAAAAATATAAGACTGACTGGGTAAGGTTTTACGGCGCTTTTATCAATATTCTAACAATATCACAGCGGGGATACCAGTTTTGAATGTTGTTTAACACCGTACTCAGCAATAGTCCAGCTATTTGATGGAGGTCAGTAACTAGTCCAGTCTGGATCCTAGTGAGCAACAGCATGGTCTGTCGTCAGAGGCGGTTAACTGGTTCGGGTGGCCATGCTCCCGGGTTCCCAGTTGCACAGATCGATGATAATGATATAGATCACTGGACTGTCTGGTCCAGACTAGGTTATTACAGGAGAGTGGTGTTAAACAACAACCAAACGGAACCTGTCTGACGAAAACACATGCTATCATAGTACATGTACATTCGTAACTACTCGTGTCATTCCGGTGAGCCGGGTGGCGACTCGTACCATTCTCGTGGCCATGTTCACGACTGGGTCTTGTCTAAGCGCAAACGGGCACGGAGATGAATATAGTCTAGGACTATTTCCAAGAAAAGATAACTTTGAATTTCCAAACATGGCTACTCCGAGAAATTTATAATACAACACGAAATACACTGTAAGTAAGTTTGTAATGTCTTTAGCACATATCAGTAACAAGATAATTTTATAATCACGGAAATAATAATGAAAATCGATATTCGCAAAGAAACTATTTGACTCATTTCACATTTTACTACGCGCGATTGGTTTGCCACGATTCTTGGCAATAATGGCGTATTCTTTAGGTGAGGCGAGGTGAGGTGAAATTGGGTTTTACGTCGTGCTTGAGAATATTTCGCTCATATGACGACGTGTACCCCACTCAGACACAGTATACTGACTCCGAGCCGACCAGTCCTTGTTGTACCCATTAGTGCCGAGCGTCAGGTAGGGACCAACAAGTACCATATTTTAACGTCTTTTGGTATGACGCGGTCGGGGATCAAACCCGCGATCTTCCGTTCTCCGGGCGGACACTCAAACCACTGCACCACGGAGGCGGTCTACTCTACAGGTACGAGTCTTGTAGGTCACGGAAAGAGGCGAGTAGTTACGAATGAGTACACGTATTGCATCTGAGTGTCTGGGAATATCAAGGTGGAATTGTTCCCTAGCAATCTGTGATGCAAGCGACTTTTTGGATCAGGTTGGCTCCCCGAGTGTAGCTCACAATATCAACCACTGGTTTGAGTCAAGACTCAGTCATAAAGCCAGAATATAGGAAACAAATCAAATTTGTCAATGTTGAATTGGGTGTTGACGAAGTGTTACCCTTGATGTAAAGAAAAGCTGTGCGTATCTGGACCGGCGACGTCGACAGCAGACAGCGAGGACGATGACGATGCAGGTGGCGGACAAAAAGGAGGCCACGCCCATTGGTACATACACTGAAATATTACGACATGAAAGACATTAAGTGACTGCATTAATGTATAATGATGTGCCGCTAAGGTTTAGGTCTCAGAATTCAGAGATCTATTTGCTAACTTATATTTACTTCATCTGTTATCAGGGAGGAGATAAAATGAGACTTGAGGCGCTGATACTATATAAGCATGAGACGTACGACAGCTTGTTTATATGCAGTTTTCTTACAGCTTGTTCAGCTTGACCTGATCAAGTGAATACTAATGCATTGCGTGACCGTGCCACAACTCGTTCGGTCTATTATTGTCAAGGGGTGCACTTTTGTCAGTTGATTGTCAACATGTCCGAACAACCGAGACAAGGTCGCCGTTTGAATAGAAAAATCATCAGCAATGTCCTAACTTTCTTTAAAAAAGAAGCTACAGATGGTTTAATGTTTCCGATTCGGGCTGTAACGAATCCATGTATGCATGTTTCGCACAAATGCAATCATTAATAACATTCTTTGCTCCCCTATTTAATGAAGTTAACTCGACCAGCCGTTTGTGCCATTTGACCTCCTGGGTCATGCATATGCAGAGTAGCTCAGGTCAAGCTGAACAAGCTGTAGTCGACTATATTTACTTTTCAACCTTTTTCCACCACCAATTTGCGTTATTGCAGGTGAAGTGCGCATGTCTAAGCTGGGGTTCCGCACTGCAATAACCGCTACTTTATGAAGGGTGTCCACAGGTTTGGAAAAGGACTGTTTGTGATTTGTCAGTTCGCACGATCTGTACTTATGTAATTTTAGTTGAAAATGTATTCATAAATGAGTTAGTTGTGACCTTTTTACACGTTCATATTTAATATAACAGTGTTAGCAATATCCCATCAATATCAAGGCAGGGACGCCAGAAAAAGGTTTCACTCACTGTACGTAAGTGGGGAAACAGTGAACAGCGGTTTTCGTGACAAGCTTTTAACCTCGAGGCTACCCCATGATGGCTCTGATTATTGCTATCGGCTCATACAGCGTGGACATACCTTTGGGCAGGATCGAACTTGGCTTAACTTGCACATCTGGCTCTTCGTCCTTCGCAGGCAGGTGCGCTGAAACATAAACTGACGATCAGTACACGTACACAGGTAGCAAATGCTCTTCAAAATGAACGGCTTCAGGTCTATGACCTCAGTGTGTAATTACTGATGTTTTGGTCCAACCCGTGGTTAAAATAATGAGCAGCCATCAACACCGTTACGATGTCACAAAACAAGTCTGGGGACTTCTTTTATGGAGGATGCATGTATAACGCATTAAGCTCTATTCCTACGATTTGATTCCGCATGCGTGTCGAGACGAGTGAGCCGGGAGTAGGACCAGATTCATGTAGGTAATATAACGTTAACAAGACAACAGGGCAAGATACGCTCACGTCTTCGTGAACACCTATCTATCATCACTGTTTAAAAGTGATTTATTAACACATGGACCCGAGATGACCCGGGTTAGAATTGGTCTTCAGGAATCCATGCTAAGAGGTAAATAACGGGATCGGGTGGTCAAGCTCGCTCACTTGGTTGACACATGACATCGTTTCCCAGTTGAGAAGATCGATGCTCATGTAATCGATCACTGGATTGTCTGGTGCAGTGTTGATTATTTAGAGACCGCCGCCAAATAGCTGGACTATTGCTGAGTGCGGCGTGTGGAACACATATTAAAACATGATTGTATAGTTGACGTCGTACACTGGATCCTACATTGGGTCGAGATTTCTTATGAATGGTAATGGTTTCTATCGCTTTCATCTTAATCCGACTGCAAATGTTTACATTGACCTATTCTTTATTATTAGTTCCGAACGGGTTGAAAACAAGTCAACAAACATCTGTCTTACGTAGAACGGGTATACAGTTTATACAGCCTCGAGACCCCAGCTAATATTTAATCCCACCAGCCGACAAACAGCATAACATCCCAATCCAGTTTGATGTTAACACGTCATCAAATGTCAGTCTGTCACAGCGTAACGTCGCGCCGAGACCGACTTCATCATTAAGATGAAGAAAATACGCTGCTCTCACAAACAGACATTCCAGTCTACTGATTAATGAGACATTGGTGCAATGGAGCCTCCTCAACAGCTGACGGTGATGTTTGTTGCAGCCAAGCCGGCGTCCATGTGGGCCATCATGGGTGTAATATCAGTTGTATTAGTTACAGTTATGGTGACATGTGTGAAACTCTCATTTCCATTACATACGTAGACATTTAAATGTCACACGTCCATGCTGCCTTGCTTTAGAACACCAATATGTCTACAGCAAATATTAAATCCCAGCTTTCCTATGAATGACGCAAAGGTGTCTGCCGATACATTCTACATGATATTTAAGAACCCTTCTTCTTAAGAATCATCCACTGGTATTGAATCATCCAGAGAACTCTACTTTTACTATACTCTCCCAAAAATGAAACGCATATGTGTACTTTCACGAATATTTCACAGTCAAAAGTCTGTTCACATGTATAGCTTCTAAAATAATTAGTAAGTGAAGGCGTCCGTACCAGGTTGGGCGTTGTATTCAATATCTGTTGTGGCCACCATGAGCCCGAAAAAACTGTTCTACACAGAATAGGCCTTTGAATTCGACCTTGTGAAATTGTCGCCCAGTGCGACAGCTGATCAAACGTCTGGGGCGCCGGTTGACGTCGGCTGAGGTCATCCCACAAATGCTCGATGGGGTTGAGGTAGAAGATCGTGGAAGCACTGTAATGCTCTCATTCAGAAGATACTGAATACAGGCCTGCCATTATCTTGCTGGAACAACTCCCTCTGGCGGCCAATGATCGGAACATGGTAAATCCTTAAGATTTCGTCTCTGTATCGAAATGTTAAATTGACCTAAAGGCGCACAAAGTTCGATATTCGCGTGTAAAATATGTCTCCCCACATCGTGACACCCCACCACCATATCGGTCAACCTGGGCGACACAATTCTGTCAACACTTTCATTTCGACGTCGATAGACACGTACTGTTCCGTCACGGCACTGAAGCAGAAAGCGCGATTCGTCACTGAACCGTACACGTCGCTTGTTTTGTAGATTCAAGAATCGAACTTCATTGCACCACTGGACCCGTTGACGTCGATGTAGTCGTCGCACAACAGGGCCATAATAGGGTCTCCTGGCGCGAAATCCAGCTTCTTGTAAATGAATACGAATGGTTTGTGCCGACACTCCCCTCAGACCCGGCACTGCGCCTGCAGTTGCAGTTGCTGTGGCAGGTGGATTTCGCAAATGATGTACTTATCTTGCGCTGCAGTGGTAATCCGAGGTCTACCATTTGAGGCTCATCTTGCGTAAAATTGGTGTGTTGATATCGGTCCCAGAAACGACTGATGGTTCTCTGGTGAATATTGAGGTGACATAAAACGGCAGATTGGCATTGATTTACAGCAGTGAGTCGCGACACAGCGTTATACTTTTATTTAGTTAAAAAGCGCCAAAGACCGCCTAAAAGCATGCGTCCTCGTACTTTAACTATAATAGTTCAGGGCAAAAGTGTACTTTACTACACTATACATGGTGGGTAGACTGGACTGTATTTCTTAAATAAATACTTCGAGCTGTATATTAACAAGTACGTCGGCTTTCAGGTAACAATACTCGGACGCCCTGCCTTTGTCTGTGCGTCGCGATGACGTCATAATGGTTGTATGACGTCATTGTTTCATAACCAGGGCAATAATGCAATAAAGCACACTGAGCAATGTTTGTGTTTGGGTGTCAATAATCCAGTCTGAACCAGACAATCAAGCACTTGACAGCAAGAGCCTCGATCCAGTTGGGATACGATAACATGTGTCGACCAGGTCAGCGAGCCTAACCACCCGATCCCGTTAGTGGCCTCGTGCAATAAGCATGGGTTGATGAAAACCAATTCTAACCCGGATCTTCAATTATAAGTGAGTGAGTTAGTGAGTTAAGTCTTACGTCGCACTCAGCAATATTCCAGCTATATGGCGGCCGTCTGTAAATAATCAAGTCTGGGTCAGACAACCCAGTGGACAATCCAGCAAGGCAGTATGGACGTGTGGCAATTAAATGTCTACGTAGGTATAGCAAATGAGAGTTTCACACATTTCAACATAATTGTAACTACTACAGCTAATATTACTGTCATGATTGTCAACACAGAAGCCGGCGTTGGCTGCAACAAACATCACCGTTAGTTGTTGAGGAGGCTCCATTGCACCAATGTCTCATTAATCAGTAGAATGGAATGTCTGTTTGTGAGAGCAGCATATTTTCTTCATCTTAATGATGAAGTCGGTCTCGGTGCGACGTTACGCTGTGACAGACTGACATTTGATGACGTCTTAACGTCAAACTGGATTGTGATGTACTGCTGTTTGTCGGCAGCTGGGATTAAATATTAGCTGGGGTCTCGAAGCTGTGTAAACTGTATACCCGTTCTACGTAAGACAGATGTTTGTTGACTTGTTTTCAACCCGTTCGGAACTAACAATATATAATAAGTTCATATTTGTAAACATTTACACAATCGAATTAAGATGAAAGCGATCGAAAACTCTACCCAATGCAGAATCCAGTGTGCAACTATACATTCAACTTGTTTGTTTGTTTAACGCTGCCACCTATATGGCGGCGATCTGTAAATCCAGTGATCAACAGCATGAGCATCGATCTACGCAATTGGGATACGATGACATGTGTCAGCGAGCCTGACCACCCGATCCCGTTACTCGCCTCTTACGAAAAGACCAATTCTATTCCGGATCTTCAATGGCACGCACAGTTACTTTAAGAATGGCAATTTATGGAAGTCATGGCCGTTAAACATGTTAGTGAAAACGGTGCAGCAAGGGTTACACAACGGCATGTCCACTCCAAACCCCGCTTACAGGCAATACAAACATTATTTTCAGCTATTCATTATGCCCTTACATTATTGCCGACACGTTTGTCAGAAGTTAACAACTCTAACATTGCATTTCAGATTGTGAAATATGGTTGGTTCAATACTAATATTATTTTACACGGAAGCGGCATTGATTTACAGATTTCAGGTGTGGCTTGAGTTGACAACTGGCTTCTAGGGAAATTATTTTCAATGAAAGTGCTGTAAATGCCTTCCGGTGATGCTGTGTCAACTTATTGTCGCCTGTGTTTGGGCAATACACAATAGAAATTTTCTAATGCCTTTCTTCCAGCCGGAAAGCATGAACATAAAGCAGAAATATTGTCCTGTCAATATGCTTGTCCAATGTGAGACCAGTTTTTCTTAATTCGCAAATCCTTCCACATCAAAATGTCATCCTGTTTTGTTTCATACATCACACGCTGCATCAGCCGCGAGGCTCCGGGTTAAAATTGGTCTTCCGCCTCCCTCCCGTTTCTAATACCGCCTCATCAGCAAGCCGTGCTTGTACCAACTAACAGACCCGGGTGGTCAGTCTCGCTGCCTCTCATCCCAACGATGGTAATGGTGTCAGTCCCTGGATTGTCTGGTCCAGATTTAATTATTTACAGACCGCCTTCAAATCACTTGAATATCGCTAAGTGCAGCGTTAAACAACCAAAGTCGAGCTCGTATCTTAGAAACGAATTCATTTTTATTCCATGTCTAAGGATAGTCCATTCTACATTGGCAGGAGAACGGATATCATAGAAACATGAATAAATTCTGTTTCCACCAGAATATGATTTGTTAAGAAAATGAATAAGGAAATAGCCATCAATATAAAAAACGACTTCCAAAACCCCTTAACATTCAACTAACAAGCAGTCAAATGATTTATTGCTCCCAAGGACTGTTATGTCGGGCCTTGTCGGTAATAATCGAGTCGGAGAAAAAGATTTTATTCCTCGCATGGGAATAATAAGGTAAAGTTGGCATATGGCCAAAATTGGTATAAAACAATGATCACTATTGACAAGATGTACGATCGCACTTACGATGAATCTAATGTTTATGGAACCATTTTCTCCAATAAAGGCACAGGGTATTGAGCTGTGTACCATGTTAACGAAAACATCCACTAATGCGAGAGACACTGAAGTAATGGAATTTTAATCGATTATCACCTTACCCTACCCAAGCCAAGTATGCGTTATAGTGAAGGCATTAAAACAGACTTCTGAAACCGTGACGAATCAGTGAAATGTCCATGCAATTCCCTGTAACACATGTTGCCGTGTTTTTTAGGTGGAAAATTGTTTTGTTTTTTGTTTGTTTGTTGTTTAACAGCGCAGCCAGCAATAGTGGTCTGTAAATAACAGAGTCGCGACCAGATAATCCAGTGATCAACATCATGAGCATCGATGAGCAATTGGGATACGACGACGTTTGGGAAGCAAGTCAGCGTGCCTTACCACCCGATCCCGTTAGTCGCCTCTGCGAGACCAATTCCAATGCGTTTGTTGATTGGCAGGTTACGCTCGCCATTTCGCGAAAACTTGGTATCATCACTATTCGATAGTGATTCATAAACACATGGTCATGATTTTTTCGGATTTTTATGAAGCAAAAAGAGTTTTGCCGCATTAATTATTCTGAAGCACCGGATTCCAAACTGAGTGACAGGAGACGTATCGTCAAGTTTTTGGCCAATGATACAGAGCCAGTGTACCTTACCTACCAAATAACACTCATAACATAAAAAAGTGTGTGGAACTAACCAATAAAAGTTGAAATTCGGACTCCAGGTACAAGTTTCCAAGGACCAGTTTCAAAAGAAACTGACAGTCATTAAGTCCAGGGTCTAGATTATCGAAGCTCTCTTAACGCTAAGATAGTCGTAGGTTAATGCGAATGTATCTAAGAGAGCTTCGAAAATCTAGACCCTGGGTATTTATCATTGTAGATATAATGTAATGCCCTACATTATCGAGGATGTACATATGAGTACCTCTGTAGGGCACACAGAAGGCATATTTTGTTCAAATGGACAGAGAAAACTCAATGAAGACATTGAAAACAGTTCAAAATATACTCGAGTTCAAAACCTTTGCTGAATTGCCTGTCAACTGCAAAAAGTGAAACCTAAAAACATATAGAAACTGATGATAAAAATGATGGACACTGTGATGTATTATTCAAATAAAAAGAATTCGAGATAGCAAAGAAAAAACAACACACAAACAAAAACAAACAAAACCCAACGAAATAATTCTCCTCCATAATCGATTGTGTGTGTTGAGGCAAAACGAAACTGTCAGCATCAATTCTTAAGCTATGTTACGTGGGAGGGTCGCATCTGCGTAAATACAAATTGACAAAAATCTTTTCATAATCATAAAAAGAGCGCCAAACAATTTTGCATTATCGTACGAAATCTCTGCCTAAGGCGGCGTCAATTGTATAGACCTTTTGAATAGATTCAAAATATTTGCATTATTCGTTATATGTGGAATTAATTGAATAAATAGGAAATCCTTTTTTATTTCTTTAGTTCTCAAAATAATCATTTCAACGTCATTTTCAAAATTAGTATGTTTATACGCTTTTTAATTCATTACTTCTACAGTTGAAAAATATAATAAAGTAAACAATTCGTTGGGCTTTTCTCAAGGAGACGCTAATAGTTCCGAACTAGGCTTGTTTAATGCGGCGCCCACAAACGTCTTACATCTTTGTATTGTGAAAAAAGAGAGCTTAGAGGAACAACGATCCACACCGTCCAATCGTGATAATTTACACATTAATAACGATTTCAACGAACCATTCTGTACTCTATAGATCCGAAGACTGAGTGCTTCGACAGCCGTTGTTCCTTTCGAGTAATGTTATCCGACTTGACGTTTGCAATATTGATGGAGCCTATCAAACGCTGGAAATGTCTAATCACTAAGTGCAACTCTACTCTCGTGTCAATAACATCCACTATATACTTTTCTATAGTACTCTGTTCCTTCACCAATTCTTCATAAGAACGGGCGGTGGTAAAGCCTTGTAGATTAAGCGCTCGCACGTCACACCGAATACCCGGGTTCGATTTTCAAGCCTGAGTACAATGTGTGAAACTCTATTCTGGCGTCCCCAGCGGGGATGAACAGCGCTATAAGCTGCGCAAAGTCATACTCATTCGTTCGACTATTCACTCATGATAGCTTTTTTCCTTTGTTTGTTATCAACTAACTTCTCTTTTATGAACAAATTATATATAAGTAAACACACTATAATTCATGTTTCTATGAAATCCGCTTTCCTGTCAATGTAGAATGTATTATCCAGTGACATGGAATAAAAATGAATTCGTTTCTAAGATAAGAGCTTGGCTTTGGTTGTTTGTTAATTAACGCCTCACTCAGCAATATTCTAATCTGTCTGGACCAGATAACCCTGGGATTGATATCATGAGCATAGGTCTACGCAATTATGATACGATGACGTGTCAACCAAGTCATCTAGCCTGACCACCCGATCCCGTTAGACGCCTCTTACAACAAACATGGGTTACGGAAGACCAATCCTAACCCGGATCTTCACGGGTGTCACTAATAATAACAAAAGGCATGAAACTGGATGAATTGGAGACTACCGAAAAGCACTGATGAATGTCCCTTCATTGATTCCTGCTCACAATGTTATATTTTCTTCTGAACAAATGTATACATGAACATAAGGTATAAGGATGCAAATGGCAAAATAACTAAAAATATTAAAAAATCATGTGGTTGCACCTTTTGTTTGTGAAACCGGTACCTCACTACGCTAGCCGTATTGGCAACCTATGCTTGTCGTAAGAGTCTAACAGGATCGGATGGTCAGGATCGCTGAAGTGGTTGAAGAACCGCATCCGAATTTCGTAGATCTATCATGATGTTGATCACCGGATTGTCTGGTCCAGACTCGATTACTTACGGACCGCCGTCATTTTGCTGGAATATTGCCGTGTGCGGCCTCAAACCAACCAACCAACCAACCAACCAAATACAAAGCCAAAGAAATCTTCAACCATACGATCGGCGATATGGATTGATTCCATTGATATTTTCTTCAGCATTCGGAACCCCCCCCCACACACACACACACACACACATAATCAATAAAACGCAGAAATCCTAAAAAAAATCAAATTTACTTCCTTAATCGAAAATACCGAAACGAAAACATCAAATGCGACTCGTCCTGTGATGACGTTAATCTGGCTCATGTTGAATTGGACTGCGAAATGCAATCTTCACTCTATCCCAACTCAGAGCTGAATTCAATTACGTCTTGTGTATGGCTTTTGGGCATGAGATCGTGAAGCTGTAAGCAACATGGCGACACTGGCCAACGTCCATTAAGACTGTTTATTTGTTCCTCTAAACGCTTTCGTCTCAAAGTGTATTTGAATTAGTTTCAAATTTCAAATTCAATTAATGGCGAAGAAAATGTCATTTCAAGAAGACTTAAATCTTGTTTCTCTTGCCTCTCAAAAGCAAGACTCGGTAGTGTTAAAACTTTGATTTTTTAAAATTTAATGAAAAGGCTTACCCACAGGGCTAACAAGATTATACAGAAGTATATTGCAGAAGATTCAGTACTGCAGTAGGATGTTTATTGCTAAATAAAAGGTCGAAAACATTATGATGTACCATTATCATACCGTATACATGATTACATTTATATTTTAGATTATTCATACATCATGTAAAATACACTAAGGTACAAAAGAAAGTAGTCACAGGCGTTTGGGGAATACAAATATTCAGTAAATATTTTGAAAAGTGTTTTTGACTGTCACAAACATTGTGTACATGTTGTCAAAGCATCTGACTTTACAGTACTGTTAGTGGAAATTGTCAAATTTTGTTCCATCGCATGTGCATGGTATGCGCAAACAGATTGTTCGAGGTATACCTGTTAAAGGCACATATCAAAATGTCAAAATTATCAGCAGCGAAGAATTGAGAACGAACGTTCGGCTGTACAAGGCAGACCATTATGAGACTAAGTAGGAGCGTCAGTCAGACTGGCCGGACATCTGGCTGTCCCAGAAGTGGAAGACCGAGAGAGACCACCCCGCAAGATGACCATCACCTGCGCAACCGGATGCTCACAGTGACGTCATCAGCATCAACAGTGTTGGTCCACCGCATCAGCAGGATGTGATGAGACGGATGCGTGTCGTTGCATTTGGGAACGACATCTGTAGTGTTTTGGCAACACGTACACAACACTTTTCAACTTAGGGGGGCGTGGTGGGTGCGCTGTTGAAGGTACCAGGCTAGTGATCCAGCGAGCTTGAGGTGATGGCATCGAGCCCACCTGTGACCGGGTGTAAAAACCTTGGAGTCAACTTTGTGTGCAGACTCTTTCAGTGTTATCACAACCCCTAGTGTAAAGTACACAACCCTGTGCACTTAAAAGAACCCATGAATCCTTTGGTAAATGACCAGATGGTGGCCACATGAATACGTGCAAACACCTAGTTGCGGGTACAGCAACGTGCAGTAAACTTGGACAAAGTACTGTGACTATGTGTCCCAGTCCACCCAGCTGTGAATGGGTACCTCGTAAGGATGGGAAAGTCGCATTACCTTGGTGCGCCTAGTGGCTGCAAGAGTTGTATAATTCCCAGGGAGTTGAGATTGATAATACGATGTGCAGTTGAGATTGACATCCAATGATCGAGGGAAAACCCCAACAGCGCCTTGAGCAAGCACTAGCTGCGTGGACATAAGCGCTCTATAGAACCTATGGTAATAATAAACATATTTACGATAGTGTCGTTGTTTTTGTGTGTTAGATACTCCCTAAGCACCAGGCTTTTTTTCTTTCTTTCTTTCTGTACTTTCTTTCGTCAGCATATGTCCCTCTTGGACAAAGATGATTTGGCTGCTATGGCACTCTCGTTAAACATCGGAATAGAATGTGGGGATTACATTCAAAGAAACATTACTGTAACATTATACATGTAATTAGATTATCAATCAAGGGAACTACAAAACAAACATCGGACAACGCATCAAAACTCATGTTGACAGGGGCTGTGGGGTAGCCTAGTGGTTAAAGCGTTCGCTCGTCACGTCAAAGACTCGGGTTCGATTCCCCACATGGGTACAATGTGTGAAGCCCATTTCCGGTGTCCCCTTGCCGTGATATTGCTGGAATGAACATCAGGTGAGTTAAACGTCAGGTGAGCAAAACGGTAGTCCAATCCTCAGCTATGTAAGACATACTTGGTTATGGAATTTCACCATGGCCATATTACCATGACATTATTATTACACCTGAGGCCACGTACAAGCCGTTCTGTTGAGATTCAACTAAGAATCAATAATGTTCGTTTTCTAAACGTAAAATAAATATTAATCCAGTATTATAAACAAATACATTTTAAAATCATATCTTAAGATTATTGGCTTTCGATGAAAACATATATAGAACACCCTTCGACAGTTTGTATTCCGTGTGATGGTTACTAAAAGATAATTGTATATGATCAATATTATGTTTACATCATTTCTGTAAAAAAAACTCCAACAAATCGACCGTTGAAAAAATGAACAAACATCTTCTCATACATCTCTCAAACATATATTTTTAATTGCGAAACATAAACATGTAAGTCAAATGATTTTGGATTTATACATACTTCAACATCGTTACTATGGATGAGCATGGTAAACAGCAGACCGTTATTAAGTATATATTTAGTCACTTCCATTTTCTATATCTGTCCCGTGTGATTGTCTTTTTCTAACGTGGGAATGTGGACATCGTAAGGTTATACTGAGTGAGTGAGTTTGGTTTTACGCCGCTTTTAGCAATATTCCAGCAACATCACGGTGGGGACACCAGAATTAAGCTTCACACATTGTACCCATGTGGGGAATCGAACCCGGGTCTTCGGCGTGACGAGCCAACGCTTTACCCAGTAGGCTACCCCACCGCCCCAAGGTTATACTGCAGTTACGGTTAGATATTTCCTTCATGACAACGTTGACCATTCTGCACGTCTATGGCTAAGCATTGTGCGTAGGTAGCTTGGATGCACAGAGCTTTGTGTACCTTAACCAGTGTATCTGCAGTTTGTCTGAACCGACCAAATAGTCACCACACATTTCCAGCTAGTTCCTTGAGAAAATACTTTTAAAACAAAGAAAACCTACTTTCGTTTTTGTGTTGTTAATGAACGCGAGGGAGGATGATAACATTATTGGCTTCACACAAAATTCACTATTTGAAATATACACCACGGATTTCTACGTTAATGGCTACATGCTAGAAATGAGGCTAGATAGTCGTGCATCAGACGTTGGGTGCATCAGACGTTAGACAGACGTGACAACACATCTAACGTGAGGCAGAATACATCAGACATTAAACCACTCAGACGTTAAACGGGATATACATCAGCTTGTAGACAGAATACACCAGACATCAAACCACACAGACGTTAAACGGGATATACATCTGCTTGTAGACAGAATACATCAGACATTAAACCACTCAGACGTTAAACGGGATATACATCAGCTTGTAGACAGAATACATCAGACATTAAACCACACAGACGTTAAACGGGATATACATCAGCTTGTAGACAGAATACATCAGACATTAAACCACTCAGACGTTAAACGGGATATACATCAGCTTGTAGACAGAATACATCAGACATTAAACCACTCAGACGTTAAACGGGATATACATCAGCTTGTAGACAGAATACATCAGACATTAAACCACTCAGACGTTAAACGGGATATACATCAGCTTGTAGACAGAATACACCAGACATTAAACCACTCAGACGTTAAACGGGATATACATAAGCTTGGAGACAGAATACATCAGGCATTAAACCACTCAGACGTTAAACGGGATATACATCAGCTTGAAGACAGAATACATCAGACATTAAACCACTCAGACGTTAAACGGGATATACATCAGCTTGTAGACAGAATACATCAGACATTAAACCACTCAGACGTTAAACGGGATATACATCAGCTTGTAGACAGAATACATCAGACATTAAACCACTCAGACGTTAAACGGGATATACATCAGCTTGTAGACAGAATACATCAGACATTAAACCACTCAGACGTTAAACGGGATATACATAAGCTTGTAGACAGAATACATCAGACATTAAACCACTCAGACGTTAAACGGGATATACATCAGCTTGAAGACAGAATACATCAGACATTAAACCACTCAGACGTTAAACGGGATATACATCAGCTTGTAGACAGAATACATCAGACATTAAACCACTCAGACGTTAAACGGGATATACATCAGCTTGTAGACAGAATACATCAGGCATTAGAACAAATCAGACGCTAAACGGGTTACACTTCAGACGTTAGAAGAATACAGGATACTCGGAGCTCATACTGGATACTCGGAACTCATACAGGATACTCGGAACTCATACAGGATACTCGGAGCTCATACAGGATACTCGGAGCTCATACTGGATACACGGAACTCATACAGGATACTCGGAACTCATACTGGATACTAGGAGCTGATACAGGATACTCGGAACTCATACAGGATACTCGGAACTCATACAGGATACTCGGAGCTCATACAGGATACTCGGAGCTCATACTGGATACACGGAACTCATACTGGATACTCGGAACTCATACAGGATAATCGGAACTCATACAGGATACTCGGAGCTCATACTGGATACTCGGAACTCATACAGGATACTCGGAGCTCATACAGGATACTCGGAGCTCATACTGGATACACGGAACTCATACTGGATACTCGGAGCTCATACTGGATACTCGGAACTCATACAGGATAATCGGAACTCATACAGGATACTCGGAGCTCATACTGGATACACGGAACTCATACTGGATACACGGAGCTCATACTGGATACTCGGAACTCATCCTGGATACTCGGAGCTCATACAGGATACTCGGAGCTCATACTGGATACTCGGAGCTCATACAGGATAATCGGAACTCATACAGGATACTCGGAGCTCATACAGGATACTCGGAACTCATACTGGATACACGGAACTCATACTGGATACTCGGAACTCATACTGGATACTCGGAACTCATACAGGATAATCGGAACTCATACAGGATACTCGGAGCTCATACAGGATACTCGGAGCTCATACTGGATACTCGGAACTCATACAGGATACTCGGAGCTCATACAGGATACTCGGAGCTCATACTGGATACACGGAACTCATACTGGATACTCGGAGCTCATACTGGATACTCGGAACTCATACAGGATAATCGGAGCTCATACAGGATACTCGGAGCTCATACTGGATACACGGAACTCATACTGGATACACGGAGCTCATACTGGATACTCGGAACTCATCCTGGATACTCGGAGCTCATACAGGATACTCGGAGCTCATACTGGATACTCGGAGCTCATACAGGATAATCGGAACTCATACAGGATACTCGGAGCTCATACAGGATACTCGGAACTCATACTGGATACACGGAACTCATACTGGATACTCGGAACTCATACTGGATACTCGGAACTCATACAGGATAATCGGAACTCATACAGGATAATCGGAGCTCATACAGGATACTCGGAACTCATACAGGATACTCGGAGCTCATACAGGATACTCGGAACTCATACAGGATAATCGGAGCTCATACTGGATACTCGGAACTCATACAGGATAATCGGAACTCATACAGGATACTCGGAGCTCATACAGGATACTCGGAGCTCATACAGGATAATCGGAACTCATACAGGATAATCTGAACTCATACAGGATACTCGGAACTCATACTGGATACTCGGAACTCATACAGGATAATCGGAGCTCATACTGGATACTCGGAACTCATACAGGATAATCGGAACTCATACAGGATACTCGGAGCTCATACTGGATACACGGAACTCATACAGGATACTCGGAACTCATACAGGATACTCGGAGCTCATACAGGATACTCGGAACTCATACTGGATACACGGATCTCACACTGGATACTCGGAACTCATACAGGATAATCGGAACTCATACAGGATAATCGGAACTCATACAGGATAATCGGAACTCATACAGGATAATCGGAACTCATACTGGATACTCGGAACTCATACAGGATAATCGGAACTCATACAGGATACTCGGAACTCATACAGGATACTCGGAGCTCATACAGGATACTCGGAACTCATACAGGATAATCGGAGCTCATACAGGATACTCGGAACTCATACAGGATAATCGGAACTCATACAGGATACTCGGAACTCATACAGGATACTCGGAACTCATACAGGATAATCGGAACTCATACAGGATAATCGGAACTCATACAGCATACACGGAACTCATACTGGATACTCGGAGCTCATACAGGATAATCGGAACTCATACAGGATAATCGGAACTCATACAGCATACAAGGAACTCATACAGGATACACGGAACTCATACTGGATACTCGGAACTCATACTGGATACTCGGAACTCATACAGGATAATCGGAACTCATACAGGATACTCGGAGCTCATACAGGATACTCGGAGCTCATACTGGATACACGAAACTCATACTGGATACACGGAGCTCATACTGGATACTCGGAACTCATACTGGATACTCGGAGCTCATACAGGATACTCGGAGCTCATACTGGATACACGGAACTCATACAGGATACTCGGAACTCATACAGGATACTCGGAGCTCATACAGGATACTCGGAACTCATACTGGATACACGGATCTCATACTGGATACTCGGAACTCATACAGGATAATCGGAACTCATACAGGATAATCGGAACTCATACAGGATAATCGGAACTCATACAGGATAATCGGAACTCATACTGGATACTCGGAACTCATACAGGATAATCGGAACTCATACAGGATACTCGGAACTCATACAGGATACTCGGAGCTCATACAGGATACTCGGAACTCATACAGGATAATCGGAGCTCATACAGGATACTCGGAACTCATACAGGATAATCGGAACTCATACAGGATACTCGGAACTCATACAGGATACTCGGAACTCATACAGGATAATCGGAACTCATACAGGATAATCGGAACTCATACAGCATACACGGAACTCATACTGGATACTCGGAGCTCATACAGGATAATCGGAACTCATACAGGATAATCGGAACTCATACAGCATACAAGGAACTCATACAGGATACACGGAACTCATACTGGATACTCGGAACTCATACTGGATACTCGGAACTCATACAGGATAATCGGAACTCATACAGGATACTCGGAGCTCATACAGGATACTCGGAGCTCATACTGGATACACGAAACTCATACTGGATACACGGAGCTCATACTGGATACTCGGAGCTCATACTGGATACTCGGAGCTCATACAGGATACTCGGAGCTCATACAGGATAATCGGAACTCATACAGGATAATCGGAACTCATACAGGATAATCTGAACTCATACTGGATACTCGGAATTCATACAGGATAATCGGAACTCATACAGGATACTCGGAACTCATACAGGATAATCGGAACTTATACTGGATACACGGAACTCATACAGGATAATCGGAGCTCATACTGGATACACGGAACTCATACAGGATACTCGAGCTCATACTGGATACACGGAACTCATACAGGATACTCGGAACTCATACAGGATACTCGAACTCATACTGATACTCGGATCTCATACTGGATACTCGGAACTCATACAGGATAATCGGAACTCATACAGGATAATCGAACTCATACAGGATAATCGGAACTCATACAGGATAATCGGAACTCATACAGGATAATCGGAGCTCATACAGGATAATCGGATCTCATACTGGATACTCGGAACTCATACAGGATAATCGGAACTCATACAGGATACTCGGAGCTCATACAGGATACTCGGAGCTCATACAGGATAATCGGAACTCATACAGGATAATCGGAACTCATACAGGATAATCGGAACTCATACAGGATACTCATACAGGATACTCGGAACTCATACTGGATACTCGGAACTCATACAGGATAATCGGAACTCATACAGGATACTCGGAACTCATACAGGATAATCGGAGCTCATACTGGATACTCGGAACTCATACAGGATAATCGGAACTCATACAGGATACTCGGAGCTCATACCGGATACATGGAACTCATACAGGATACTCGAACTCATACAGGATACTCGGAGCTCATACAGGATACTCGGAACTCATACTGGATACACGGAACTCATACTGGATACTCGGATCTCATACTGGATACTCGGAACTCATACAGGATAATCGAACTCATACAGGATAATCGAACTCATACAGGATAATCGGATCTCATACTGGATACTCGAACTCATACAGGATAATCGGAACTCATACAGGATAATCGGAACTCATACAGGATACTCGGAGCTCATACAGGATACTCGGAGCTCATACAGGATAATCGGAACTCATACAGGATAATCGAACTCATACAGGATACTCGAACTCATACAGGATACTCGGAACTCATACAGGATAATCGGAGCTCATACTGGATACTCGGAGCTCATACAGGATAATCGAACTCATACAGGATACTCGAGCTCATACTGGATACACGGAACTCATACAGGATACTCGGAACTCATACAGGATACTCGGAGCTCATACGGATACTCGAACTCATACGGGATACACGGAACTCATACTGGATACTCGGATCTCATACTGGATACTCGAACTCATACAGGATAATCGGAACTCATACAGGATAATCGAACTCATACAGGATAATCGAACTCATACTGGATACTCGGAACTCATACAGGATAATCGAGAACTCATACAGGATACTCGGAACTCATACAGGATACTCGGAGCTCATATTAGGATACTCGGAACTCATACAGGATAATCGGAACTCATACAGGATACTCGGAACTCATACAGGATAATCGGAACTCATACAGGATACTCGGAACTCATACAGGATACTCGGAACTCATACAGGATAATCGGAACTCATACAGGATACTCGGAACTCATACAGGATAATCGGAGCTCATACTGATACTCGGAACTCATACAGGATAATCGGAACTCATACAGGATACTCGGAGCTCATACAGGATACTCAGAGCTCATACTGGATACACGAAACTCATACTGGATACACGGAGCTCATACTGGATACTCGGAACTCATACTGATACTCGGAGCTCATACAGGATACTCGGAGCTCATACAGGATAATCGAACTCATACAGGATAATCGAACTCATACAGGATAATCTGAACTCATACTGATACTCGGAACTCATACAGGATAATCGGAACTCATACAGGATACTCGGAACTCATACAGGATAATGGAACTTATACTGGATACACGGAACTCGTACAGGATAATCGGAGCTCATACTGGATACACGGAACTCATACAGGATACTCGAGCTCATACTGGATACACGGAACTCATACAGGATACTCGGAACTCATACAGGATACTCGAACTCATACTGGATACTCGGATCTCATACTGGATACTCGAACTCATACAGGATAATCGAACTCATACAGGATAATCGGAACTCATACAGGATAATCGGAACTCATACAGGATAATCGGAACTCATACAGGATAATCGGAGCTCATACAGGATAATCGGATCTCATACAGGATAATCGGAACTCATACAGGATACTCATACAGGATACTCGGAACTCATACTGGATACTCGGAACTCATACAGGATAATCGGAACTCATACAGGATACTTGGAACTCATACAGGATAATCGGAGCTCATACTGGATACTCGGAACTCATACAGGATAATCGGAACTCATACAGGATACTCGGAGCTCATACCGGATACATGGAACTCATACAGGATACTCGGAACTCATACAGGATACTCGGAGCTCATACAGGATACTCGGAACTCATACTGGATACACGGAACTCATACTGGATACTCGGATCTCATACTGGATACTCGGAACTCATACAGGATAATCGGAACTCATACAGGATAATCGGAACTCATACAGGATAATCGGATCTCATACTGGATACTCGGAACTCATACAGGATAATCGGAACTCATACAGGATAATCGGAACTCATACAGGATACTCGGAGCTCATACAGGATACTCGGAGCTCATACAGGATAATCGGAACTCATACAGGATAATCGGAACTCATACAGGATACTCGGAACTCATACAGGATACTCGGAACTCATACAGGATAATCGGAGCTCATACTGGATACTCGGAGCTCATACAGGATAATCGGAACTCATACAGGATACTCGGAGCTCATACTGGATACACGGAACTCATACAGGATACTCGGAACTCATACAGGATACTCGGAGCTCATACGGGATACTCGGAACTCATACGGGATACACGGAACTCATACTGGATACTCGGATCTCATACTGGATACTCGGAACTCATACAGGATAATCGGAACTCATACAGGATAATCGGAACTCATACAGGATAATCGGAACTCATACTGATACTCGGAACTCATACAGGATAATCGGAACTCATACAGGATACTCGGAACTCATACAGGATACTCGGAGCTCATACAGGATAATCGGAACTCATACAGGATAATCGGAGCTCATACAGGATACTCGGAACTCATACAGGATAATCGGAACTCATACAGGATACTCGGAACTCATACAGGATACTCGGAACTCATACAGGATAATCGAACTCATACAGGATACTCGGAACTCATACAGGATAATCGGAGCTCATACTGGATACTCGAACTCATACAGGATAATCGGAACTCATACAGGATACTCGAGCTCATACAGGATACTCGGGCTCATACTGGATACACGAAACTCATACTGGATACACGGAGCTCATACTGGATACTCGGAACTCATACTGGATACTCGGAGCTCATACAGGATACTCGAGCTCATACAGGATAATCGAACTCATACAGGATAATCGGAACTCATACAGGATAATCTGAACTCATACTGGATACTCGAACTCATACAGGATAATCGGAACTCATACAGGATACTCGGAACTCATACAGGATAATCGAACTTACTGGATACACGGAACTCGTACAGGATAATCGGAGCTCATACTGGATACACGGAACTCATACAGGATACTCGGAGCTCATACTGGATACACGGAACTCATACAGGATACTCGGAACTCATACAGGATACTCGGAACTCATACTGGATACTCGGATCTCATACTGGATACTCGAACTCATACAGGATAATCGGAACTCATACAGGATAATCGGAACTCATACAGGATAATCGGAACTCATACAGGATAATCGAACTCATACAGGATAATCGGAGCTCATACAGGATAATCGGATCTCATACTGGATACTCGGAACTCATACAGGATAATCGAACTCATACAGGATACTCGAGGCTCATACAAGATACTCGAGCTCATACAGGATAATCGGAACTCATACAGGATAATCGGAACTCATACAGGATAATCGAACTCATACAGGATACTCATACAGGATACTCGGAACTCATACAGGATAATCGGAACTCATACAGGATACTCGGAACTCATACAGGATAATCGGAACTCATACAGGATACTCGGAGCTCATACAGGATACTCGGAGCTCATACAGGATAATCGGAACTCATACAGGATAATCGGAACTCATACAGGATAATCGGAACTCATACAGGATACTCATACAGGATACTCGGAGCTCATACTGGATACACGGAGCTCATACAGGATACTCGAACTCATACAGGATACTCGGAGCTCATACGGGATACTCGGAACTCATACAGGATACACGGACCTCATACTGGATACTCGGATCTAATACTGGATACTCGGAACTCATACAGGATAATCGGAACTCATACAGGATAATCGGAACTCATACTGGATACTCGGAACTCATACAGGATAATCGAACTCATACAGGATACTCTGGAGCTCATACAGGATAATCGGAACTCATACAGGATACTCGGAGCTCATACAGGATACTCGGAGCTCATACAGGATAATCGAACTCATACAGGATAATCGGAACTCATACAGGATAATCGAACTCATACAGGATACTCATACAGGATACTCGGAGCTCATACTGGATACACGGAACTCATACAGGATACTCGGAACTCATACAGGATACTCGGAGCTCATACGGGATACTCGGAACTCATACAGGATACACGGAACTCATACTGGATACTCGGATCTCATACTGGATACTCGGAACTCATACAGGATAATCGAAACTCATACAGGATAATCGGAACTCATACAGGATAATCGGAACTCATACTGGATACTCGGAACTCATACAGGATAATCGAACTCATACAGGATACTCGGAACTCATACAGGATACTCGGAACTCATACAGGATAATCGGAACTCATACAGGATACTCGAGCTCATACAGGATACTCGGAGCTCATACAGGATAATCGGAACTCATACAGGATAATCGAACTCATACAGGATAATCGGAACTCATACAGGATACTCATACAGGATACTCGGAACTCATACTGGATACTCGAACTCATACAGGATAATCGAACTCATACAGGATACTCGAACTCATACAGGATAATCGAGCTCATACTGGATACTCGAACTCATACAGGATAATCGAACTCATACAGGATACTCGGAGCTCATACCGGATACATGGAACTCATACAGGATACTCGAACTCATACAGGATACTCGGAGCTCATACAGGATACTCGGAACTCATACTGATACACGGAACTCATACTGATACTCGGATCTCATACTGATACTCGGAACTCATACAGGATAATCGAACTCATACAGGATAATCGGAACTCATACAGGATAATCGGATCTCATACTGGATACTCGGAACTCATACAGGATAATCGAACTCATACAGGATAATCGAACTCATACAGGATACTCGAGCTCATACAGGATACTCGAAGCTCATACAGGATAATCGGAACTCATACAGGATAATCGGAACTCATACAGGATACTCGAACTCATACAGGATACTCGAACTCATACAGGATAATCGAGCTCATACTGGATACTCGAGCTCATACAGGATAATCGAACTCATACAGGATACTCGGAGCTCATACTGATACACGGAACTCATACAGGATACTCGGAACTCATACAGGATACTCGAGCTCATACGGGATACTCGAACTCATACAGGATACACGGAACTCATACTGATACTCGATCTCATACTGGATACTCGGAACTCATACAGGATAATCGAACTCATACAGGATAATCGAACTCATACAGGATAATCGAACTCATACTGGATACTCGAACTCATACAGGATAATCGAACTCATACAGGATACTCGAACTCATATTAGGATACTCGAGCTCATACAGGATACTCGAACTCATACAGGATAATCGGAGCTCATACAGGATACTCGATATACAGGATAATCGAACTCATACAGGATACTCGAACTCATACAGGATACTCGAACTCATACAGGATAATCGAACTCATACAGGATACTCGAACTCATACTATGATAATCGGACTCATACTGGATACTCGGAACTCATACAGGATAATCGAACTCATACAGGATACTCGGAGCTCATACAGGATACTCGGAGCTCATACTGGATACACGAACTCATACTGGATACTGGAGCTCATACTGGATACTCGGAACTCATACTGGATACTCGGAGCTCATACAGGATACTCTGGAGCTCATACAGGATAATCGGAACTCATACAGGATAATCGGAACTCATACAGGATAATCTGAACTCATACAGGATACTCGAACTCATACAGGATAATCGGAACTCATACAGGATACTCGGAACTCATACAGGATAATCCGAACTTATACTGATACTAATTTGAGAACTCGTACATAGGATAATCGAACTCATACAGGATACATGGAACTCATACAGGATACTCTCGAGCTCATACTGGATACACGGAACTCATACAGGATACTCGGAACTCATACAGGATACTCGGAACTCATATACTGGATACTCGGATCTCATACTGATACTCGGAACTCATACAGGATAATCGGAACTCATACAGGATAATCGGAACTCATACAGGATAATCGGAACTCATACAGGATAATCGGAACTCATACAGGATAATCGGAACTCATACAGGATAATCGAATCTCATACTGGATACTCGAACTCATACAGGATAATCGAACTCATACAGGATACTCGAAGCTCATACAGGATAATCGAACTCATACAGGATAATCGAACTCATACAGGATAATCGGAACTCATACAGGATAATCGAACTCATACAGATACTCATACAGGATACTCGGAACTCATAGTGGATACTCGAACTCATACAGGATAATCGGAACTCATACAGGATACTCGACTCATACAGGATTATCAGAGCTCATACTGGATACTCGGAACTCATACAGGATAATCGAACTCATACAGGATACTCGAGCTCATACCGGATACATGGAACTCATACAGGATACTCGAACTCATACAGGATACTCGGAGCTCATACAGGATACTCGAACTCATACTGATACACGGAACTCATACTGGATACTCGAGATCTCATACTGGATACTCGGAACTCATACAGGATAATCGGAACTCATACAGGATACTCGAGCTCATACAGGATACTCGGAGCTCATACAGGATAATCGAACTCATACAGGATAATCGAACTCATACAGGATACTCGAACTCATACAGGATACTCCAGAACTCATACAGGATAATCGAACTCATACTGGATACTCGGAGCTCATACAGGATAATCGAACTCATACAGGATACTCGAGCTCATACTGATACACGGAACTCATACTGGATAATAGGATCTCATACTGGATACTCGGAACTCATACAGGATAATCGGAACTCATACAGGATAATCGGAACTCATACTGGATACTCTGAACTCATACAGGATAATCGAACTCATACAGGATACTCGAACTCATACAGGATACTCGAACTCATACAGGATAATCGGAACTCATACAGGATACTCTGGAGCTCATACAGGATACTCGGAACTCATACAGGATAATCGAACTCATACAGGATAATCGGAACTCATACAGGATAATCGGAACTCATACAGGATACTCCACACAGGATACTCGAACTCATACTGATACTCAGAACTCATACAGGATAATCGGAACTCATACAGGATACTCGAAGACTCATACAGGATAATCGAGCTCGTACTGGATACTCGGAACTCATACAGGATAATCGAACTCATACAGGATACTCGGAACTCATACCGGATACATGGAACTCATAATAGGATACCTCGAACTCATACAGGATACTCGGAGCTCATACAGGATACTCGGAACTCATACTGGATACACGAACTCATACTGGATACTCGGATCGATCCTCATACTGGATACTCGGAACTCATACAGGATAATCGGAACTCATACAGGATAATCGAACTCATACAGGATAATCGGATCTCATACTGGATACTCGGAACTCATACAGGATAATCGGAACTCATACAGGATAATCGAACTCATACAGGATAATCGGAGCTCATACAGGATACTCGGAGCTCATACAGGATAATCGAACTCATACAGGATAATCGGAACTCATACAGGATACTCGGAACTCATACAGGATACTCGGAACTCATACAGGATACTCGAGCTCATACTGGATACACGGAACTCATACAGGATACTCGGAACTCATACAGGATACTCGGAGCTCATACGGGATACTCGGAACTCATACAGGATACACGGAACTCATACTGGATACTCGATCTCATACTGGATACTCGGAACTCATACAGGATAATCGGAACTCATACAGGATAATCGGAACTCATACAGGATAATCGGAACTCATACTGGATACTCCCGGAACTCATACAGGATAATCGAACTCATACAGGATACTCGGAACTCATACAGGATACTCAGGAGCTCATACAGGATACTCGAACTCATACAGGATAATCGGAGCTCATACAGGATACTCGGAACTCATACAGGATAATCGGAACTCATACAGGATACTCGAACTCATACAGGATACTCGGAACTCATACAGGATAATCGAACTCATACAGGATACTCGGAACTCATACAGGATAATCGGAGCTCATACTGGATACTCGGAACTCATACAGGATAATCGGAACTCATACAGGATACTCGAACTCATACAGGATACTCGAGCTCATACTGGATACACGAAACTCATACTGGATATTAAGACGGAGCTCATACTGGATACTCGGAACTCATACTGGATACTCGAACTCATACAGGATACTCGGAGCTCATACAGGATAATCGGAACTCATACAGGATAATCGAACTCATACAGGATAATCTGAACTCATACTGGATACTTCGAACTCATACAGGATAATCGGAACTCATACAGGATACTCGGAACTCATACAGGATAATCGGAACTTATACTGGATACAACGGAACTCATTATAGGATAATCGAGCTCATACTGGATACACGGAACTCATACAGGATACTCGAACTTCGGAGCTCATACAGGATACTCATACAGGATACTCGGAACTCATACAGGATACTCGGAACTCATACTGGATACTCGAATCTCATACTGGATACTCGGAACTCATACAGGATAATCGGAACTCATACAGGATAATCGGAACTCATACAGGATAATCGGAACTCATACAGGATAATCGAACTCATACAGGATAATCGAAGCTCATACAGGATAATCGGATCTCATACTGATACTCGAACTCATACAGGATAATCGGAACTCATACAGGATACTCGGAGCTCATACAGGATACTCGGAGCTCATACAGGATAATCGAACTCATACAGGATAATCGGAACTCATACAGGATAATCGAACTCATACAGGATAATCTGATACTCATACAGGATACTCGGAACTCATACTGATACTCGAACTCATACAGGATAATCGGAACTCATACAGGATACTCGACTCATACAGGATTATCGGAGCTCATACTGGATACTCGAACTCATACAGGATAATCGAACTCATACAGGATACTCGAGCTCATACCGGATACATGGAACTCATACAGGATACTCGAACTCATACAGGATACTCGAGCTCATACAGGATACTCGAACTCATACTGGATACATCGGAACTCATACTGGATACTCGGATCTCATACTGGATACTCGAACTCATACAGGATAATCGAACTCATACAGGATAATCGAACTCATACAGGATAATCGAACTCATACTGGATACTCGAACTCATACAGGATAATCGGAACTCATACAGGATAATCGGAACTCATACAGGATACTCGGAGCTCATACAGAGATAATCGGAACTCATACAGGATAATCGAACTCATACAGGATACTCGGAACTCATACAGGATACTCGGAACTCATACAGGATAATCGAGCTCATACTGATACTCGAGCTCATACAGGATAATCGAACTCATACAGGATACTCGGAGCTCATACTGGATACACGGAACTCATACAGGATACTCGAACTCATACAGGATAATCGGAGCTCATACAGGATACTCGAACTCATACAGGATACACGGAACTCATACTGGATACTCGAATCTCATACTGGATAATCGGAACTCATACAGGATAATCGAACTCATACAGGATAATCGAACTCATACAGGATAATCGGAACTCATACTGATACTCGAACTCATACAGGATAATCGAACTCATACAGGATACTCGGAACTCATACAGGATACTCGGAACTCATACAGGATAATCGGAACTCATACAGGATACTGGAACTCATACAGGATAATCGGAACTCATACAGGATAATCGGAACTCATACAGGATACTCGGAACTCATACAGGATAATCGGAACTCATACTGATATACTCGGAACTCATACAGGATAATCGGAACTCATACAGGATACTCCGGAGCTCATACCGGATACATGGAACTCATACAGGATACTCATACGGAACTCATACAGGATACTCGGAGTTCATACAGGATACTCGGAGTTCATACAGGATACTTTTACGTTTATCTGTTTAATGTATGCTATGGCGTGTGTGTTTAAAGTCGGACCCGAATTCGATGAGATTAAAGACATCATTACTGCAGTCATCCTTTACAGCAGACCCTACCGTTCAGGACAACCACGATACATAATCATCTCGACCTAAAACCTAGACTGTTGAATATACTTTTCCTATAAGCCCCACATGTGTAAGAAATATTTTGTATGGAACCATATGTTGTTTCCTTTGCTCACGTAAATTTTTTGTCCCAGAGGCTTTGTAAAAATAAGTACTTGACGATAAGAAGAGATTACTATTACTCCCTAATTAGCACGCCCAACCGTTAAACTCAAACTTAATAATGCACCTTTAAGAATGTTTGATCATCTGCTATATAAATATTATGTCCAATAACATAAAAATACATATTAAAATCCTACGCTAGGAGTGTTTACTTTCGACGAAAGAAAATCTAAAGAACTGCCTTTAAAAATAAGCTATTGTGATTGGGCAACATCAATATAATTATATCTCTATCAATACTTAGATGTATATTTACATATTTCTCTAAAACAAACATCTTACATAGATGCATCCAGCATATATTTTCAATGACGAAACATAAAGATGTTGTTGAAATCCTTTTGGTATATTAGAACATCGTTGCTATTGATGAGCACAGTAAACAACACACTGTTAGTATTTATATTCGTTCATTTCCACTTTCGATTTCCGTCCGTCCCATACATTATTAAACACGTTGTCTAACGTGAGATGGTCAACACATGCTGTCCACAATCACGTGAACATCAATAATTTGTCCGATAGACAAGGTCAGAAATGTCCCTTGATCACATCATTGACCATTCTAACGGAATGAACATCGCAAAGGTCCCACAATGTACATCCATAGCTAAGGTCGATATAACTTTGCCTGAACTAACTTGTCGGAACAGATGATAAGATCGTATGAATTGGACCTAAAAGCGTCCACGCGTCTTGTTTCGGGACGTGTTGGTTTTCTTCATTGAGTAGGGGCGGTTGGGTAGCCTAGTGGTTAAAGCGTCCTCTCGTCACGCCGAGGACCCGGGTTCGAATCCCCACATGGGCACAATATGTGAAGCCCATTTCTGGTGTCCCCCACCATGATATTGCTGGAATATTGCTAAAAGCGGCGTAAAACCATACTCACTCACTCACTCTTCACTGAGTATGCAATAGATACTGCTATAAGGGAACGTTCATAATTTATGGGTGGGGGTGGGGTGGAATGTGCGGATGATGATGATTTTGTCGGGGAGGGTGGGGTAGGTGGGTGGCACCCATCTTGTTCTGGGGAGGTAGGGGTCATCGTTGGTACAAGGCATAAAATTGTACTAACTAAAACTAAAATCACTCATTCTGACTTTTATGTAACATTTATTCATGATACCATTTCCGTCACATCAGTATATGACTAGTCCAAACTGCTTTTGTAAATTTCCAACAAAAATATTTTATGTCTCTATAAAAACCCGGAAGCACAATTAGACCCCTTCCCTAAAAGAAATGACCAGTCTGTAAGTCAATTGCAAGTAGGTTTAGTGTCCCTGTTACGAACACTCATTGAATGAATATTATCGGAAGCTGTTTTCCCAACTATCCTTGTATCACTAATGGTTGTTGCCGTGATGTGTGGGTTGAGAGCCTAATGACATGGGGACCTGTCGGTTTTGAGCAATTAAACTGGCGTTCAAAAGAAGGTACACAGGCAAAGATTTGGTCAAATAGCACAAAATCAACATTTTTTTTAAAGATAATTTCATGTGTTTATTGAGGCACATGGTCAAACAGAACTCCTCACAATAAAATGAAACTTTAAGCGTGAACATTATTGCCTTATGGTACTGTCAAACATGCACGGGTCCAAATGACACATTTCATTATTGCAGATGAAAAGTTCAGTGTTGATTACCAGACACCCAAATGTCACAAAAACAGGTATCACATTCAGTATCTTGTATGGCCTCCACGGGCATCAATGCAAGCCTGTACTCGTCTCCTCGTGGAAAACGTAAGTCGCCTGATGACGTCATTTCGGAATTCTTGCCCATTCCTCACGGAGAGCATTTTCAAGCTGTCGTACATTAACGGGCTGCTGTTGCCGAAGTCGGAATTGTCTTCCGAGATGGTCCCATAGATGTTCAATCGGGTTGAGGTCAGGTGAACGAGCGGGCCATGGCAATACATCAATATTATGGTGTTGGAGAAAGTCTGTGGTGATCCTGGCTGCGTGGGGTATGGCGTTATCATGCAGGAAAATAATTCCATGATGTTGTCGCATGAAAGGCAATACAACAGGTCGCAACACTTCATCACAGTATCGCTGGGCATTCAGATTGCCATGAATTCGTCACTAAACGTGTCTTCTGATCACCACAAACTGCTCCCCCATACCATAACACCGCCGCCACCAAAGGTGAACATCTTGTATACAGTTTGGTGCCAACCGTCTCTCCCTGACGCCGATATACCCTTATTCTACCGTCAGCATGAAACAGTTTGAATCTGCCTCTCATCACCGAAGAGAACACGCACCCAGTTACGACGTTGCCACCGATGCACAGTCCTTTGTCCACTGTAAACGGTTCCTACGATGTAGAGGCGTCAAGCGACATGCCACGGAAAGGTCGACAGGCCGGGATACCAGCAGCACGGAGTCGCCTCATCACCGTGTACCTGCTGATGTGGTGACCTAATGCTGTCGCTGCTGATGACGTTGCAGTCAACATTCGATTGCGTAAGTGGATTGTCCGCAGGTGCTGGTCATCTTGTGGTGTAGTGACTCTCGGACGTCCAGTTCGGGGTCGGTCAGCTGTCTGGCCTGGTCTGCTGAACACGTCCGGAACAGTCTGATTATGGTTTGTCTTGTGCACTGGAAGGTCCTTGCAATATGACTGTTGGACGCCCCCCATCTGTGACATACCAATGGCTCTCTCTTTGCGCCGGTGTTAGTCTTGGCATTTTCTTCGTGTTTATTGTCGTCTGCCATATCAGCATTGGGATGAGTGTCTTTATACCCGTTTACAAGTTGATTGCATGTGCAAGAGGGAATGATCACAATTTCCACAAATCTCGTGTTGCACGTGCAGCCACACATATGGCTGCATTTTGAACATTTTACCCTTTATAGTTGCCTTTGTGAGATCTATTTTCAGTGCAAATCTTGATGAATTGAAACGAGCTTCATGTACGGTGAACAAAAGTTTAGGTGTGTACTTTCTTTTTGAACGTCAGTTTATGTTAATGTCATAATTAAGAGATTATTCCAGATCCTGAACTTCCTTCCTTTTATGCTATGCAGTGGTCATATTTTAAAGTTAATTCAGAGACTAATCCGCCTATATCACATGTTAAGATCAGTGCCAAAACCTTTAAAGCCAATACGACATGCGCGTGACATGTAAAAAGATTACACATTGCCAGAAGCTATTGATGCTCACAGAAGGAATTGATCACCTATGTTCTTTCAGAGATAGGCTTTGGCATCAGTCTTCAAAGAGTCTTAACGTTAAGGAGGCAAAGGATCTCTTTTGTCTGTAGCTGACATCTAATTACGAGAATGTTGCAGGTGTTTCAGCTGTAGGTCTCGATCACATCATGATCTTTATCTAGACGGTTAATTGAGTCAATGATTGAGAATGGTTTCCGTCTCGTTTGGCAATATTGTAGAGAAGAAACGTGCACACCTTCAAGTGGGTAATTGCATCCGGTCTCCGTCATGACAAACATTCATGTTGACATGAGTGAGTGAGTGAGTTTGGGTTTACGCCACTTTTAGAAATACTCCAGTAATATCACCGCGGGGGACACCCGAAATGAGCTTTACACACAGTACCCACGTGGGGAATCGAACTCGGGCGTTCACCTGATGAGCGACCTAACTGCAAGGCTTTCCCACCGACCCGGTCTAGCGATGACAAAATTGCCACCATCTGTTAAATAACACGTGGATGTGTGTTTCCTTTTTGGGAGTCGATCTCCGGCCTTTGGGGTGATGTCGGAACACTTTGTCGGCTACCTTACTGCCACTAATTTGGTCAAGATGGCATATCCGGCGCTCATTGTTTCCAGTCATTATTGTAAATACCTTGAAGCGCACAGTAAAACCCATTTCTGTAACACATGTCATCATAGTATTTTTTATTTGCTTTTCCTTGTCATATTTAAAACGATGTATGCATGGCCTTGTAAAACCTGACTTGGTATTTCTCTCCGCAATCACAATCCATTAGCTTATTGACACTTCTCCAGTCCAAGGGCAGATTTTATCAGCTCTATTTGACAGTGTTTGTCAATGTTGTAGGTGGTGTCTCTCGAGACAAGTGACTTTAGCCTCTGTTCACCCAGCTGTCAATGGATACCGGAAAGTGGAGATGGCAATCTGATTTCTAAGTATACCTTCTAGCGCCTCATGGGCACATTTGGTTGTATTCATATATACACACTGACCCATTGATCAATCAATATTTATATAGCGCTTTGATCAAACAAGGTCGTGTTGAATCATGGGTATTATCAATATACATATATATAATGTATAATGTTTGTACAAGAATACTAGTAGTGAGTATGGTTTTACGCCGCTTTTAGCATTATTCCAGCAATATCACGGCTGGGGACAACAGAAATGGGCTTCACACATTCACCCATGTGAGGAATCGAACCCGGTTTTCGGCGTATCGAGCGAACACTTAAACCACTAGGCTACCCCACCTCAACATACAGGAATACTACAGCATTGATCAGTGTAATACAGAAACAGAAAGTATTACCTGTGACTCTGTATGGCCGTACTGGCGCCTTGCACGTGGTGATGTCCTTTATCGGTCTGCCTGCGTCATCCAGACACTGACACATTTCCGGTTCAGTGCTGCCCTCTGGGCTGAAGGCGTGCTCCTGACAGGGTAGGCATGCGTGGAGCCCGTACTGGGACTTGTACGTGTTTTCAGGGCACTCTGGGAACAAGGGTTTTCGTCATTATATTGTATGAAATATGTGTTCGGGCAGACTGAGAAAGTACATACGCCACTGAAAGTGAATGCCCTGTCATGGTAATAGGCTTAAACCATAGGGTATACAAGGCAAAATAGGGTTGACATCTGGTGTTTGCGTTATATTGTAAGTTCAAATTCGTATCCAGACAACAAGACACCCGGTACTCTGAATCACAGAAAAGTGTTGAGTTTAGTTTTACGCCGCTTTTAGCAATATTCAAAGGCGGGGGATACCAAAAATGGGCTCCACACGTTGTACCCATGTGGGGAATCGAAACCGGGTTTTCAGCGTGACGGGCGGACGCTTTAACCATTAGACTACCCCACCACCCCGAATCACATAAGAAAATAACATTATCGAAATTGTGTTGATTCAGGGATGCAGGTAAATCTGATTAATACTAAAATTATGGTATTTTGAAAAGTGATTAGATGTGTCTTCGGGATCGTTTAAATAGAAACAACATAAATAATGTCCATTATCATTTGAAATCTCTACTAAACACAGTGCCTTTGTACGGTTCCGACCGTTTCATGGCCACATGTTAATGAATAATGAGGCGTTAAAGTATCCTGCACCACTTGTTTTGAATTCAGTTAGGCCTTGAACGTTGGACAGTTAAATGACACACGCCAAAAAGCCTATTCTGTGTATCGTTACTTTCTTCTGTATATGTCATATGTGTCTCTTTGGACAAAGATGAATTGGCTGCTATGGCACTCACTTTAAACATCGGGGATAGAATTTGACGATTACATTGAAGAAACATTACAATATAATTAGATGATCAATGCAGGGAACTGCAAAACAAACTCCAGACAAAGTCAAGCTTATAGGAGGAGTGGGTTAGTCTAGTGGTTAAAACGTTCGCTCGTCACGCCGAAGACCCGGTTCCAATCATCACATGGGTACAATATGTGAAGCTCATTTTCTGGTATCCTCCACCATGATATTGCTGGAATGTAATGGGTGGCGTAAAACCCAATTCGCTCACTCACTGTATTGTTACCAACAATAATAAGGTTATACACCTGGACCCGGTTGTATCAAACTTTTAATGAAGCATTAACGTGCCATTAAACGTTCATTAACTAGGCTAATGTATCATTAAATTCTGTTGTACTAACGTTTTAATGATGCTCTGTTGTCATTAGTGCGTCATTAACTTAATGAAGATCCTGGGTATCATTAGAGCGTCATTAAACTTCCTGGAAAAGTGAACAGTGCGCCAGAATTTCGTTTGCGCCGCACTGGATCTACCTACAGCTATAAAATTACACAGAAATGTAGAGTATTGAATGTCCTATCTCATGGTATAAACTCAGTTTGAAACGTAGACACTGCTGAATGTTACTCCTAATTTTGTTATGCGTTAAAAACAGTAAATTTCTCTGCTTTTTATCGTGCACTGATAAAAGTACTGTGCTACTATAGTTTTAATTTGGCATCTTTACGGAAAGTGTGAGTGAACAAAATTCTGCCTGATACCTGAATGACATAGGTATGTATTAAATTAGTTTGTGTGCTTATGTAAAACGTTATACACTCAATCTTAAAAGTGACTCGCAATATGTGTTGAAAATGGATTTCCCCCTATGACGTCAAATGGCTACATAAAGGTCACACGCTTATAAAGATAAGGGGGCCTCACTCAGGTATGCTTCATACTAAGTCATTGTAGCATTTTTATTTATTATGTCAGTTTTACTTAGGTTTAAAATACTAAATGATGATAATGAAATTAGTTTCATGAAACCATATGTGAACGATACACAAAGTATTCATTAATAATACAAGTGTAATCCGCAGGACAGTGTGATTGTGTTTACTCTTATTCAACCGACCTTCACCTCAAAGAAATTGCCACATATGTCCAACAATGTTGATGTATGACATCACTACCGATGACCGATTTCTCATGAAATGGCGGCTTCGTGGATATGGGTGCCCATGATTTTGCGAGGGAACCTTTGTCCATAAATGTATGATGTAAGTAATCGGAAACATTCTGACTATCTGCGTATGGTTGTTTGTTTTTATTGTTTTCATTGAAAAAGCCAGAAATGCCGATTATTGCCTATGTCGTTCTCCATGATTTTGCGTCTCGCAGAACTTTCGTATGAATATGTGTATCAAATTTCCAGTATTGTATCTGTTTTAAGTTTTCTAGTTCTTGCTACGATACTCTTTCCGTGCATATTCTAAAAATATTGAGCTCATGCATGCTGGGCGAATAAACGAACTGATGTCTAAAAAATTGAGAAATGCTACTGCACAGTATAAAATCTGCTTTTGCTTTGATTATATTTCTAGCAAGCGCTGTGTAATGAGCACAACGTCCCGTTTTCACAATCTTAATATGTTTCTGTTTTTCTTAGACACTTGGTTATAGTGACAAAGACCATTTGAAATTTGATTCTAAAATGTATGAGGAATTCAGCGATGCATTTGTCACAACTGAATATGAAATATACATGATTTTATAGGCGTCCTATGACTGGCTTTAGCGAAACTTCTTGATTTTGTAAACACTATCCAATATGACGGAAAGCTCCACTTCGGCGTTCGTGTTCGTATATTCCAAAACATCCCAACTGATTCTAGGTTTATCGGCGACGTTTCAGAATTATTTAGCTGTGTTTCTTCACAGCAGTCGAAATGTTTGTTTTGTTCCGAGGGGTTTAGCCCCTATTACATGTTAACAGCGTGGAATTGTGGGAAGAAATTTGGGAATCCCCGGATTTAATGAAAACATTTACATTAGGACGTCATTAGATAATGATACGCTAATAAATGTTTGATAAAACCGTTTTTAATGATGCCATTAACTAATGATGCATTTAGGATTTAATGTATCATTAGGGTTTAATGTTGACATTAGTTAATGAAGGAATGATACAACCGGATCCAGGCTATCAACCATCATTATACTTTAATGCAGAAACTGACCAGCTTCATTTTGTCAAGACCTTGATGTTCCACATAATTTTGTATAGCGCCTTGTTTCCACCATGCGGTGCTCTACGGCGTTGTGAGAAAGAGTCTTAAGAGGAGAAAACACACGGAGTTCGAAATAATTACAGTGTAGTAGTGTACACAGATGATTAGAGTAGCTTTGAGAATGCAATTTTGAAAAGATGAGTTTTTAATGCCGTTTTGAATGCGGACTCTGATGACTGTGATCTCAAATGAACCAGTAAGGTAATATCACTGTCGTAGAAGAATTCCTTTTAAATATAGACATATTTTCATAACAAACAAAACATTAGGGAGAAGACTGAAAAACTATAGATTTTATGGCCAACAATTACGACGACAACAATATGGCCGTATGGCCATCTTGGATGAGATATATACCAGTATTCCAGACTGAAAAATAATTGCTTTGTCTTTGAAACCAAGTATCTATGACTGTAATTAGTTACTTGAAACAGAATTCGAATTTATATGACTTTTACTGTTGAAATGTATACCTCATATGACCTGCCTACGTCTTTTTAATGAAAGAAAGCTGAATTTCAAATTATTAGGGATATTTTAAGAAACCAAAATTACCGCACATACTGAAAGACTGTATATATTACGGTCTTAAGATGTCTTTGTCCAGAATCAATTCCAAAGCGGCTATTGAAGTTTAAATATTCGGGCATTGTCCCTTAATCTTTTGATACTGGTATAAGTCTTGGAAAGATGTAATTGGTAATATCGATTAACCGATGAAGCAATAACTCGCAAAAAATTAATCCACTCAGATCTTACCCTCATACCGCTCCCCCGTGACTGGTCAGGTTTACATAATTCCACGAGCTGCATAGGAGTGGTCATATTGGCATAATTGGACTGTTTTAGTTACAGTTACCGATCGATTCTCCTCGCATACTCGTAGTTCGTACAAGATGCCGGCTGATTGGGGAATAATAATAGCTAAGGCCACTTATATAGCGCTTAAAGTACCCGTGAAGGTCCGGGTTAGAATGAACCTTCAGTAACCCACGCTTGTCGTAAGAGGCGACTAACGGGATCGGGTGGTCAGGCTCAGCTTGGTTGACACATGTCATCGGTTCCCAATTGCGCAGAACGATGCACATGCTGTTGATCACTGGATTGTCTTGTCCAGACTCGATTATTTACAGACCGCCGCCATATAGCTGGAATATTGCTTAGTTGCGTAAAAACGGAACTCACTCACTCACTATAGCGCTTAACTTCACGCAATACCATTCTGCATTGCATCCATGCATTAGGTATAAGGTGGATGTATATTCACGATGGTCATGTAATGACAGTTATGTGAACGACTGAAACTAGCGAGTCCCCGATCCAATATGGAGTCTCCCTAAATGTCTTTTGGCGGATTTGTGTGGACCTAGTAGTGTAGGCTGCCATTAAGTTTGTTGGTTCCAACATACCTCGACATCTGCCCCGACGCATTGTCCAGTTTGGTGAACAGACACACGTGTCTGACCCGGTAGTAATAGTGCCTTGACCTCTCAGTCACGCTGACATACATGGGCTGGAACCGTAGCTAGCTTTGTAGAACCCCAGTGGACATGCTGCAAGATGGAAGACACGTAACGGGTGTTTTATAGGTTCTCAAAAATATTAGTGAAATGGTGAAATGATCAAGTTAACTCGGCTTCTGACACGCATGCAGGTGTGTGTGTGTGTGTGTGTGTATTGTGTGTGTGTGTGTGTGTGTGTGTGTGTGTGTGTGTGTGTGTGTGTACTTTGTTGTACTTGTCATGCCGTTCATATGTGATATGCGTCACAAAGAGAAGGTATTTGTCGTGCAAACGTTGACAGACATAGCATCTATGCCTCCAAACGTTTTGCGATTGACGCTATGATTGATATTTGTTTGGTCGTTGTTTCACACCGCTCTCAGCAATATTCCGGTTTTTGGCGGCGGTCTATACATAATCTGGACAATACTATGACTGGGTACGAGCATTGATCCGCGCAACTGGGATACGATGACATAGTCAACCAAGTCAGCCAGCCCGACCAATCTGATCCCGTTAGTAGCCTCTTACGAGAAGCATGGCTTATGAAGACCAATTCAAACCCGGATGTTCACGGGTCTTGTGTCAGAGGTACTGCAGGGATTGATATGAAGATCTGCGGAATTGAGAGAATTGTCGTTATGTCGTATTAAAATGCCCTTCCTCAAAACAAGTAAAGTGAGTCAAAATACACCAAAACGCGACACGCGACATCGCGACAACGCGACATTTTCGCCCATTTGTCGCAGTATTGTCGCGATGTCGCGTGTCGCGTTTTGTTTAATTTTGCTTCACTTGCTTGCTTCTGGAGTAAGTGACAACGCAACAATGCGACAACGCGACAATGTCCTCCAGGATTCCATAGAAATTATGTACGACTACATGCTTCTGAGTGATTGACGTCACTGACATGTAAAGTAAGTATAAACCACTGGATATGGTTGCCACTACGAGCAACATATTCAGTGCGTTTTGGCTTCTGGCTTTGCTTGCTGCTTCAACACCACACCGCCAACATTCCAGCCTATGGCGGTGATCTGTAACAATCGACCTGACCAGACAACCAGCATCACCATCATGAGCATTCATCTACAGAACTGCATACCATGTGTCAATCCTCAGCGAGCCTGACCACCCGATCCCGTTAGTCGCCCCCTTATGGCACTCACGGGTCACTGAAGATCTACCCTACCCGATCTTCACGAGTCTATTCAGGCGCACCTTCAGCAGGTACATTGCTTCAATATGATGCACGCAATGACCACAGACGTCGGTGTGGTTTTGTGTGTATCCAGGAAGGCAAGCATTAGGAATTTCTCTTTGTCCACTTGCTGAATGTTGGACACATAGTGGATTAATGCATCCCTCCTGCTCAGGGAGGGAGCTGGCATGCCACGTAGGAGACTGGGTAAGATAAATATGGCCAGGTTAGAGTTACAAGTTTCTAGGGGACTCAACGGCGATGTATATACATGTATATGCATCAGGGAATTGAGCTTTGAATCCAGACTA